>NC_073308.1:40041101-40271101 GCF_027595985.1 Sorex araneus | reverse complement strand
AGAAAATACAAAGTGGCATTTTTGTCAATTTATGGGAAATAGCCTTGTTCACTCTTTTTAAACACCCACATTCTCTTACACAATACATTTGCCTTTGATATGGTATTCAATTTATAGGATGAATACTTATGATTATTTGCTTTCCCAGATTTACTGTCAAAGTTTATGTCATTCAGTTGTAGAATCCTTCAGAGTCAGTGGAGCTCACCTGCAAAGGAATCTCAGATGCCATGAGATTGCCTTAGTAAGGACTGTGAGTCCTTGAATCTTGGTTGTCTATTCTGGAAGGCAATCTGGACAGAGATGACACAGCTGTACTCAGGAGAAAGGACAACATGTTCATGATACAAGGAATAGGAATCAAGCCAGAGAGCAGAGGAGCGAATGGAGTGGCCAAAGGGACACACTGCGTCATGCCAACATTTTTCTCTAGGCAAGAGGTCATCTTCAAAATTAATTTCTGTCAAGGTTACCATGACAGAAGGCAGATTACATGTTCCCACTGCTTACCATAATATTCATCCTTTATGTTAGTAGGATGTTATCACTCAGGTACCAGGCTCTGTGATTCATTAAGAAATTAAACTACAGCATGTGTTGAGAAGTTGTTAAATTTTCAACAGATTAAAGTTCTAATAGTTTGGAGTTCCTTGCTCTTAGGGTGGGCAAGAATGTTTACCAAACTCATTTTCTAGGATTTCTGACTAACTATACAATTCAAAAAGAACTGTGTATTTCTCAAGTCAAGGGAGTAAGCTTCTTTCCTGGGGCTTTATTGTGGAGTCACATGTTTCATCTATTTGGGCTAAAGCAGTCACGAGCAGATAATGGTTTCAGAAAATGTTATTAGAAGAAGTAAACAAAGTATTTTTCAGTCCTAAACTTCTCTATAGAGCACTCTTTTGAAAGGCCTGTACTTTTTCTAATCATTCTGGAATTTATTCATTCAATAAATATTAGAGCATTGTTCAACAAAACTGGCAATGAGTAACCTATATAATAATACATAGAAAGGTGCCTAAACTAAATTTAGGGTAGGGGTGGTGAAAAATTTTTAGGTAAGATATAAACAATGGTAGCAATGATTTTTTTAATTAGGGAAAGGAAGTTCTATGTGAATAGCATGTGAAAATATTTATAATTAAGCAAGATCAAGAATATTCATGAAGAAAAATCAATGACTTGAACATGAAACATAAAACGGGAGCAGTATGGATGATGATGGATTAGATAATGTTCTATAAGCCATGTAAGCCCAGCAGTTCACATCAGTGGAATACATGTACAGGTTCTGTACTTTCTTCTTTTGTTTTTGAGCCACACCCAATGGTGCTCAGAGATTACTCATGGCTCAGTGCTGAGGGTTAATATCAGTAGTTCCCAGATGGAATCTTGGTCTCTTACATGCAACATTTGCATTTACTCAGTATGCTGAACTATTTATCTAGCCTAGAACTTGGTTTTATGTGTATGATCTTGTTTATCATACACATAAAACCAAATTATGTGTATTTGTAACAAATCTCAAACTTTTAAAATAAAGAAATTATTTTTTTTGGTTTGAGGGACCACACTTGGCAATATTTGGAACTTACTCCTGACTTTGTGCTCAGGGGCACTTGTGGTGTGCTCAAGAAACTATATTCAGTGCCAGTGATGAGACTGGGGTCAGCCCTATGCCAGACAAATTGCTCATTTTCTCTACTATCTTTCTGGTCCCAGAAAATCTGGTCCCAGATCTTATAAATTCATTAAAACCCAGTTTTCTGGTTTTTAAACCCAGTTTTTAAACCCAAACTGGGTTTTAATGAATTTATAAGATCTTTTTTCCCTAATAAGAGCATTAGAATTTCAACTTGGCAATCTACAACTGGAACAATTCCCAGGATTAACCAACAGATTGTACAGTATAAAATTTGAATTCCTTAACTGTTGCTCAAAACCAGATTTTTATTAAGCTCACAGAAATAATATTCTTTATGATTTATCTAAACCATTACTAATATTAGAGTTTAATTCTGGAACTAATTTATTTCTCCAGTAATTAGAGTATTTTTTTAATTATTAAGGCTCCATAACTTACAAAGTTTTTCATAATAGAATTGCTTCAGGCATACAGTGTTCCAAGACCAATCCCACCCCCATGTCCCTTTTCCTCCCCCAATGTTCTCAGATTTCCTTCCAATCCCAAAGGACAGGCATATAACAAATTTATTTTATATCACTTGCTCCAAAACTTAAAGTAATGGCAGATGGAATTATCAGAAAATAGATAAAAAAAGTCTACTTGTGATTATTGATTGCTAAGTGATTTTAATCATTATAAACAAGATTTTAATTCATTATTTAAAGTGTATAAAATCCATTACTGTGATTCTTGGTGGTGGAATATGTGCACTGGTGAAGGGATGGGTGTTTGAGCATTGTATAACTGAGACTTAAACCTGAAAGCTTTGTAACTTTCCACATGGTGATTCAATAAAAGAATAAATTTAAAAAAAAATAAAGTGTATAAAATCCCTTAGCCAGCTAGGAGTAAATATTCCCTCCTTAATGTATATGAGCACAATTTGTACACTCATGTGCACCATTAGTGAGTGCTGTACTCAATGCCACATGATGGGAAGGTTTTTTTCTGCCCCTTAAAGAAGCTCTTTTAAATGTTTCTTGCACAACTGGTTTCAAGGCTATAAATTACCTAAGATGTTGGCTGTTCATGAAGCTTAGCATAAGTTCCTTCAAATCTGAATGATAATCTAGCTGGTTAGAACATTCTTGGTGAGGTGTTCAGTTGATTGAGTTTTTGTACTATACCCTTCCAAACTTTTCTGGAGCATAAAATCTCATTTGTACATCTTATGTGTTTTTCATTGTATGTAAGTTACTTTTTTGATCATGATGCATTCAATATTCTGTCTCTATCTTTGAATTTTGTCATTTAAAGTTCAATGTGCTTTGAAGTTTTCCTAGTTGAGTCTATTTTCCACCGAGACCCTTCAGGCCTCTTGTACCTTGGGCTCTATAATCCTTACCTCTGGGAAATTCTTATAGATGCTTTCTTTAACTATTGTTTCTTTATCATATTTATCATATTTGCCTTCCTATTATTCAGGAACGTTGATGATTCTTAAATTGTTTCTCTTGATTTTATCCTATGGTTCTTTGCTATGCTGTTCATTTCTTTTCAGATTATTTCCTACCTTCAGAGTTTACCTAGAAGTTTCTCTCTTCTTATCTTAAAGCAATTTGATCTTTTGCTAAGCTGTTGTTATCCTTCTACTCAGAGCTCCTATTAAGGTTTTGTTTAATATCATCTACCATGATCTACATGTCTGTCATTTCTGATATAGTAGCTTTTTTTTTGCTTTTTGGGTCACACCTGACGATGCTCATGGGGTTACTCCTGGCTCTGCACTCAGAAATTACCCCTGACGGTGCTCAAGGGACTATATGGGATGCTGGGAATCAAACCCGGGTCGGCCACATGCAAGGCAAATGCCCTACCTGCTGTGCTATTGCTCAAGCCCCTGATATAGTAGCTTTTAAAATTTCAATTCTTATACTTTTTTCTGTTTTGCTAACTGCTTCTGTCAATGTTTCTTTGAGCTCATTAAACACCCTCATCTTAGTGTCACTAAAGACACTGTAATGAAGATTTATTGGTATTATGTCTGATGATTTTTTTTTCTCAATGAGCTTGGTGGGATTCTACATGTTTTTTCCCATTAGTTTTCTAGTATTCTTCTTGTGTTTTTGAAGTTAAATGCCCCTCTGGAAGCTGCTTGGGAATTCAGGCTGCTCTTCTCTGTCTGTCTTCACCAACTGACAAAAAGAATACAACTCAAGGACAAACAGGAATATATGTGAGCTATAGGTCTAGATGGGAGTGATTTTGACCTGGTAGTGTAACAAGAAAAACATGATATATTTTAGACTTTGGTAAAATACGTAATATCTTATTGACTGACTGTTGTGGTGAAAGCCTCCAAAACTTTATAGAATGATAGTGGAATGCTAGGACATAATTACAACATCTGCAAAAAATAAATAAATAAATTGGAACCATCCCAAATATCTTCTCAGACCATAAAGCCACAAACTTTGAAATCAGTCATAAAAATAAAGTGGAAAAGAGATTAAACACTTGAAAATTAAACAACATACTGCTAAATAACAATTGGATTAAAAAAGAGATCAAAGAAGATACCAAAGATTCAGGGTGCAAAAAAGCACAGTAGAAATGCACTTATATGTTCATTGCAGCACTGTTCACAGTAGCCAGAATCTGGAAATTACCCGAGTGTCCGAGAACAGATGACTGGTTAAAGAAACTTTGGTACATCTACACAATCAAATACTATGCAACTATTAGGAAAGAGGAAGTCATAAAATTTGCTTATAAGCAGATGGTCATAGAGAGTGTCATGCTAAGTGAAAGGAGTCAGAAGGAAGGGGACAGACATAGAATGACTACACTCATTTGTGGAATATAAAATAACATAATATGAGACTGATATCCAAGGACAGTAGAGACAAGGACCAAGAATATTGCTCCATGGTTGGAAGTCTGCCTCATGAGCTGGGGGAGAAGGCAGCTGGGATAGAGAAGAAACCACTAAGTCAATGATGGTGGATGGGATCTATAGGGATGGGAGATGGAATCGATAGGGATGAAGAGATTAATAACAATCACTATAAATTCATTACCATGACATGTTATTAAACAATATTGAAAATCACAACTAAAGAGAGGTGCATCCACGAGGAAGTATGTTGTATAGTGAGAAGGCTGTAGTATTTAAGTCTGTAGCATTTCCCTGTAATTGATGTAATACAAGATACCTGGTGCCACAATTCTGATTATAGTGCCTATATTTGTGCATGGATAACTTTCAGTAAGTCAACGGGGATCTTGAAGCACTGTAGAAATGGAATACCACATCTATGAGGCCAACTGTCCTCATTATAAGCTAAGAAAAGAAAGAAGCAAGTGTACAGTCAAATGAATCCCCACCTATTTTCTTCACGAATCACGAATCACAAAATCCCCGTTAATCGTCGATTTCTGGAGCAGGCTCAGTAACCTCTCCATTCGTCCTTTCCCTGAGATTTTAGAAGTTTCTCTCAGCTGGGCCCTCTCAAAGATGTCGCACTGGAGGCTCTTTCAGGGTCAGGGTGTTGCGTGAACGTTCATGCAATCAGAGGCGCTGAGATAGGAACGCGGAAGAAATGCCTTGCTTGGAGGACTAAGGCTCACTCTGGCTCTTAGCAAAGGCAGAGGGCCTCGTGGACCTCCTTTTATTGATCATGGTACCCCTAAAGGGCGCAATACAGTGACGTCACCAAAGGCATCAAAAGATGTTACAGGAAGAACATTGAGGCAACATTATTTCCTTGTATCCGCAGGCCAGTAATCTAGGCCTCCGGATAGAAGATGCAAAACCAAAACTGAAACCTTCCTTGGGCTAAAAGCACTTGGATTTACATCCCAAAGACAAAGCTGGGCCCTGCACCTGAAATCTACAATTTACAATATCAAAGGTCAGGTCTGGCTAATACCATCTGCATGTCAAAGACCAGCCAGGCTTCTGTGAGAGAAGGAAAAACTGCTCTTTTCAGTATGCTGAAATTATTTTTCTGAAGGCAGCTTGAAGGGGGAAAATGTTCAGCTTCATCCAAACCAGTCAGGACACACGAGAAGTCTTGCCCATTTTCATGGGCCCCTATGTTCCTGTCCGTAGTACGGTACAGTATACATGGGCTCGCCCTGGTAGCTCAGTCCAGCCCCAACATCAGGGGAATGAGATCCAGCTTGTTACTGGATTTAGCATATGAATACACCATGGGAAACTTGAAAGGCTGTCCCATGTGGGCAGGAAACTCTCAGAAGCTTGCCAGTTTCTCCCAGAGGGAGAAGTAGGCTACAAGATATCGCTTCTGGTAGCTTGGTTTTAAGTTTTTGGGTGCTGACCGTTGATGGAATTGCACACACCTGGGTTCCTCTGCCGGTACCTTCATGTGTGAGGCCTGTCCAAACGTGTGGAGAGGGGCCTCGAGCTTGGCTGTAGCTAGGTTCCGGTGGTCTTCAGCCACCAGGAGCTCTGCTTGGGGTGGGGAGGGAAGCTGGAGCCCATCCCCTCCAAGGGGCCCGGGGAAGACAGCCAGGCATGTGGGCAAGAGACTCTCTGCCTATTTTCTTATGCACTGAATATTTGAACAATTGGCAAGAGGTCATCCCTCAGATGCTTCTCAGGTAAGCTTGAACCATCAGTGGTGTGTCAGGAGAACAGGATCACTGAGCTCTCTCAAATTCCAGAATTTTATCATTCCCAAAATGGATTTTGAATACAATGCAGCTAGGATCAGGTATTGGCAACAGCTAAATGGCAGGTGAAAAGTAATGGTTAGTCCATTCTCAGGGTTATACTGGCTTACTAAGCTGAAATTCCAGAGAGGATAAATGATCCAAGAATACAACATATTTTTAAACTCATGATGAAGAGTTCAAACAACCTAGGTGAGGAATCAATTGAGGAAAATGAGAGTATCAACAAAAAAAGAGAATTATTAGAAAACTTCAATCAGAAATCACTGAACTTGATGTAGGCAGGTAGATAGGGAAAGGCCCTTGGCAATGAAAATTGAGATTTAACAGAGTCTCTGGGAAGGGGACTCTTAAGATGTGCAGATTCAAGAAAACAAAAGACCCAGAAGAAACCATCAGCAGACCCTGAGGACAATAGACCCCTCCCCAGGGGGTTCCCCAAAGAAGGCCATCACCACTCCCAACCTCCCTGGTAACCTCCTTAGCAACAGACTTTTACCTGGGAAGAAGCCCCCACGTGGGGGCAAGTTGGAGAAACCCTATAAAGGCCACCTTGAACAAAGGAAGTGCGCGCATATGCTGCCTGAGCCCATGTGCTGCTTGTGCCATGTGGCCGAGCACATGTGTCGCCCGCATCTCCCCCCTTGAGATGTGTACTTTCATGCTTTTGTGTCCAGTGCTAGGATGTGTGTAGAGCTTCCTCCACCCTTGGAGAAGCCCGCGTTCTTTCTTGAGCGCGTTACTCCTACTGGTTTTCCTTTTCCACTTATCCTTTCCTCCTTCCCTAAGACCTTCTAAATAAAATCTATTTACTTCACTGCTTGTCTACTCCTGAAATTCTTTTCCGAGAGCGAGACAAGAACCCAGTAACTCTGGGTCCCGGGTGGTAGAGGCGGTTGGGGAGAAAGTGACCATCTTTCTCCTCCCCACTTAACGTAAGTCACCCGTGGGGCCCACCGACATCAAACTGACAAGTGTGGTAGTGAACTAAAAATCATAAACAAGAGACTAAGTAGTAAAATGACAGATACTAAGGAACAAATCGATGTGCTCAAGAATGAGCTGCTTGAAACCATATGAAATTAACAGATAATAAAGGTCAAGAAAAATGAGGGAAACATTAGAGACCTATGATATAGAAGGTAATATCATCATTATGGGAGAGACTGAAGGCAAGGAAAGAGAAAATGGGTACGCACTGGTGGAAAAAATTGTAGATAAAAATTTCCCCAATTTGCCTGAGGGCCACCCATGAACAGCTCCTCCGCCCCTGAATGGCCATGATCCCAGAGGCACAAAAACCAATCTCGGAACACAGTGGCAGAAATACCTCTGGACTTAATTACTAAAATACCAGAATTCCAAAACCATGCAGCTGCTGTCGAAGCCGTGCGACATCATAGGCTCTTCATTATCAGCAATAGAAAACAAATGATCCAATGATGCCTTTTCAGCAGGTCTGATTGTTGGGGGGAAAATCCAAATAATAATAGTGGATTTCCTGTCAAAAATTTAATGTAATCAAAGTAAAGAGAGAGTAAAGTGAAAATCACCTGCCATATAGGGGGGTGGGATGGGGGGTATATTGGGGTTCTTGGTGGTGGAACATGTGCACTGGTGAAAGAATGGGTGTCTGATCATTGTATGACTGAGACTTTATCCTGAAAGCTTTGTAACTGTTCTCACTGTGATTCAATTTAAAAAAAAAAAAAGGAAAAAAATTTCCCCAATTTTAGGATGAAGTCACATACCCTGAATGAGAAGCTCAGAGGTTAAATGGAATAAATCCTAACAGAAAAGCTCATGGTAATTAAAAGACCAAAAGCCAAAATAAGATAACACAACAGATTAAGGATATGTTTTGTATTCAGAAGACTGTGTTTTATTTCTAGCACTGAATGGTCCTCCAAGAACTTCCACGAGTAAACTCAAAAACAGATTAGAGTCCTTCTGCAGATAAATAAGTAATATGGCAAATGTCAAAGTCCAAGATATAATCCTAAGAGCAACAAGAGCAAATCAAAAAATCACATATAAAAAATCCTTTAAAACTCACAGAAGAATTCTCTCAAATGAGACCCTTAAGGCCTAATGGGATAGGGGCCGGAGCGATAGCACAGAGGGTAGGGCGTTTGCCTTCCACACGGCCGACCCAGGTTCGATCCCCGGCATCCCATATGGTCCCCCAAGCACTGCCAGGAGTAATTCCTGAGTGCAAAACCAGGAGTAACCCCTGAGCATCGCTGGGTGTGACCCAAAAACCAAAAAAAAAAAGGCCTAATGGGATAGTATGATATATCCAACACCCTGAATGAAACAGGCATCTAGACAAGCATATCCAATGAAGTCATTACTCAAAGTTGAAGAAATGACAAAAAACAGCAAATTAGCACTGCAAGACAAACTATACGGTCTTTTATAAAAGACAAATGAATCTTACTTGGAAGTAGAACGATATTTATAATTCATTTGTAAGAGGTGAGGAAAATAATATAGTGTCTAGTGTTATAGAGTTGAGGTTCAGGGCCTTTTAACTTATGACAAAAAACTTAGAGCTTCAGAGATAAAGAGTAACGTGAATTCAAGAGAAATATACTTAGAAGGCACACAAAGCAGAGATGGAGAGAAGGTACAGTGGATAAGGTGCCTTCCTTGCACATGCTTGATCCAGGTTTAATTCCAGGCATTCCAGGTGGTCTCCTGAGCACCACCAGGAGTAATTTCAAGTGTAGAGCCTGGTGTAAGCCCAAAGCACTACTAGGTGTGAGTAAAACAAACAAACTAACTAAAACTAAATTAAAAGACACAAATAAGAAGAGGAGCAGGCAATCTGTCCATAACATAAAAGGCAGGCACCAAAGTCGGGAGAAGTTAAAGGAGGCCAAAAACAAATATTAACTTAACAAACACCAACAAATTAGCTTCTTTAACAATTTTGCTTAGAAGCTATGACCTTCACTTACCAAAGTCTCTGGGTAATTAGAAACACAGTGATCCCAACTTTCTTCTGTTTGCAAACACACCTGAATAGTAATGACAAATTTCACATTGCCAAAAAATAGAAGCAAAAACAAACAAATGGAATTACATCAAACTAAGAAGCTTCTGTACTTCAAACAAAATGATGATCAGAATAAAAAGATACCCTACAGAATGGAAGAAAAATTGCCCACCACCAACACTCATCAGATAAAGGGTTTATTATATATAATATATAGTACCTTTATATTATATCATATATTCTAATATAATTACTGTCACTGTGATCCCATTGCTCATTGATTTGCTCAAGTGGGCACCAGTAACGTCTCCATTTTGAGACTTGTTACTGTTTTTGGCATATCGAATACACCACGGGCAGCTTGCCAGGCTCTGCCATGTGGGCAAGATACTCTCGGTAGCTTGCTGGCCTCTCCGAGAGGGGAGGAGGAATCGAACCTGGGTCAGCTACATGCATGCATGCAAGGCAAATGCCCTGCTGCAATATAATTATGCATATTATTATATTATATTATATACATATACATATACATACATATATAATGCTTTAATCCCCTGATCTGGCCTGAATTGCTTCTCATCTGTCTCTTCTCCTCTGCTTTACTCCTTTTTTCCCCTTCTCCCTATACTCTGTGGCCAAGGTTGATCTGGGTATTTTCTTCTTGAAGACATCTGTGTGTGTGTGTGTATACATATATATATATATATATATATATGTGTGTGTGTGTGTGTGTGTGTGTGTGTGTGTGTGTCTGGAACCCAGCCACAGCCATGTTCAAGGTCCCTCTCCACACGTTTGGACAAGCCTCATGCATGAAGGAACCGGCAGTGGAACCCAGATGTACGGGACCTGGGGCTGAGATCTCCAAGCCTGCTTGGATCGGATTGGGGCCTCCTCCACCCAGACCCCCCATTTTCCAGTAGCTTGGCAGCCACACCCACAAACTGCTTCCAGTGCCAAGTAATCCCATTAATGGCCAAGATTCAGAGGCTATAAAACAATGCACTCCGGGAAGCAACCTCTTATAGCCTAGTTCTTCCTCTCAGAGAACCTGGCAGGGCATATTCAGTATGCCAAATACACTAACAATGATTGGTCTCATTCTCTTTACCCTGAAATAGCCTCCAATGCCGCACCTCTGGGAAGAATGAGTAAAGAGAAGCTGCTAAAATCTCAGGCTAGGATGAATAGAGAAGTTACTGGTGTCCACTTGAGCAAATCGATGATCAACGGGATGACAATGATAAAGTGATTTTATATATATATATACATATATATATCACTTGTATCACTTGTCATCCCGTTGATCTTCGATTTGCTCGAGCAGGCATCAGTAACGTCTCCATTTGTCCCTTTTGCGTGCTAGTGTAGCCCAATGATATCTGCTCACTCCAGGAACAGGAAGAGCCTCAAATCGTTCATTCAGGGATTTGATGAAGAAATCTGACCATCTAGTTGGTGGGCTGCCACGAGGTCTTCTGACATCCCGTGGAATCCAGTCGGTAACAGCTCTAGTCCAGCGGTCATCTCTGAATCGCATTACATGACAGGCCCATCTGATTTTTGATGCCTTGGCAAACAAGACAGCGTCCCTGATTCTTGACCGCCGACGGAGGTCAGAAATCCGGATTCCTTCTCTCACTTGAGTGAGATGTGATACTCCTACCATAGCTCTTTCGATTCCTCCTTGGGATACCCTAATAGCGTTCTCATCTTGTTTGCGTAGGGCCCAGGTCTCTGAGGCATATGTTAGGGCAGGAAGAACGGTGGAATCGAAAAGATGTGCCCGGAGTCGAAGGTTCTTTGTTCTCTTAACCACTTCTTCGACGCTCTTGAAGGCGTTCCATGCTGCTCTCTTCCTCCTGCACAGTTCTGGCACCAAGTCGTTCCTCATGTTGATTTCTCAACACAGGTACACATGGCTGCTGCATTCAGAGATGTTCGTTCCATTGAGAGCAAATAGAGTTTCAGGGACCAATTTGTTTTTCATGAACATCGTCTTGTTGAGATTCAGCTGCAATCTGACCTTTCCACACTCGTCGTCGAAGTCGCCCAGCATTTGTGCCGCTTGGCTAATGTTTGGTGTTATGAGAACGATGTCATCAGCGAAGCGGAGATGGTGTAATTGCCAACCGTCTATCTTCACTCCCATTCCTTCCCATTCCAGTCATCGCATGATGTTCTCAAGAGTGGCACTGAAGAGTTTCGGTGAAATGGTATCACCCTGCCGCACCCCTCTCTTTACATCAAAAATCACTTCCTTGTACAATGGTGAGATCCTGGTGGTGAATCCACAATAAGATCGAGGAGGATTTTGGTATACTGAGTTTGAACGCCCTGTTTGGCCAGGGCTTCGATGACTGCCTCAGTCTCAACAGAATATATATATATATATATATATATATATGTATATATATGTATATATATATACATATATATATCACTAGTATAATGTTCCAAGAAAAAAGACAAAACCCATTGAAAAATCAGGGAAAGATGAACAAAAATTCCTCAAAGAAGAAATATGGATGGCAAAAGGTACATAAAAAATGCTCTATGTAGCAAGATCAAGGGAATGCAAATCAAAAGAAAATGAGATTCCGCATCCTATCAGTGAGACTGAACACATCACAAAAACAACCAGAGTTGACCTGGTTATGGAGGGAAAGGAACTCTCACTCAGTGCAAATGGGAATGATGACTGGCCCAGCCTTTTGAGAAAATAATATGTAAACTTCTCAAAAATCTAGAAAAATTACTTTCCATATGACTCAGAAGTTCCACTTTTGGAATCTACCACAAAAGACCCAAAACCTCTATTCTTAAAAGACTTCTATGTTCATTGCAGTATTATTAATAAAATCAAAAATCTGGAAAAAAACCCTAGTGTTCACTTAACAATGACTGCTTAAAGAAAAACTGGTTCATATATACAATGGAATGCTACTCAGCTATCAAAAAGATGAAATCATTAATTTTGCTGTTATGTGGATGGGTCTGGATAGTATCATGCTGAATAAAGTTAGTTAGAAGGAGAGGGACATATTCATTGCTGGTAGGATAGAATGGTCTAACCTCTATGGAAAACAGTATTGAGGATAACCAGTAAACTCAGAATTTATCTCCCATATTACCCACAATCCCACTTTGAGGTATTTATTCCCAGGAAAGAAGAATATTCATTCAAAAGAATATATGCACACCACTTTTCATTGCAGCACTCAGTATAATAGCTAAGATTTGGAGTCGACCAAGATGTCCAATAATAGATAAGTGGATCATTAAGATGTGGTATATATGCATAATGGAATACTACCCAGCTGTAAGGAATGATAAATCATGTAATTCAGTGCAACATGGATGGATCTGGAGGACATCATGTTAAATATAGTAAGCTAGAAGAAGAATAAACACAGGATGATATCACCCATATGTGACATTTAGAATAACTGGATGAGGTAATGTAATGTTTTCAAGGGGGGAATGCCCAGATCAAACTTGGTCCCAGAGTACGGGGAGAAGGGAAAAAAAGAGTGGAGCAGAGGAGGAGAAGAGACAGATGAGAAGCAATTCAGTCCAGATAAGGGGATTGAGATACAAAGGCAGAGTTAAGTAAGGAGTGATGGAGTCAAACATCCAAACCACAATCAACAACATTGGAATCATGAGACCCAAATTTTAACAACTCATCGTAGAAGGGTGCCTGTCAAGAGCGCAGGATGGGAGAGGGGAAGATATGGAGTGAAGCTGAGACCATTGGTTGAAGGAAGTTGACACTGGTGGTGGGATTGGTGCCGTACGATTATATGTCTAAAACTCAACCATGAATAACTTTGTAAATCACGGTACTTTAATAACATTTAAAGAAATTTTAAAGGAGAGGCACAGACAGAATGATCTCTCTTGATCTCTTTCACAAGTGGCTAAAAAGAAGCATAGTAGGAAATAATAAGTACCCATTGGCAACAGAAAGTGAGAAAGGTCTTCTGTCAGAAGTTTAGCACAGAGATAGGATGTGTGTGTATGTGGGGGGTTGGGTTGCGGGGGGAAGAGGAATGACAATGGGATAATGGAAGGAAGTGGACATTCTGGTGGAGAGTGTGATGCTGAATGTTTTTGCATGAAAACCCAAAATTACAGTTTTGTGTACCTCAGTGACTGAAATAAAATTTTTTAAAAATTTATTTATGCCTCCAAAACATAAATATGTTACACTCCTGCAAACAAATATTGCAATATATTAAAAATAAAATTTAAGATGTTTTTTCAAATCACAATGCTATGAAAATGAAAATAAATCACAAAAGAAAACTGGAAAAAGCTCAAACAAATGGAAATTTTAAAACATACTGTTGAGGGGGCTAGAGCAATAGCACAGTGGGTAGGGCATTTGCCTTGCATGCGGACGACCCGGATTCGATTCCCAGCATCCCATATGGTCCCCCGAGCACCACCAGGAGTAATTCCTGAGTGCATGAGCCAGAAATAACCCCTGTGCATCGCTGGGTGTGACCCAAAAAGCAAAAAATAAATAAATAAAAACATACTGTTGAACAGTCAAAGAGAAATCAAAGAAGAAAACCAAAGATTCTGAAAAGAAATAAGAATAAAAAAATGAACCTCTAGAACTTACAGAAGACAGAATTCATAGAAATATAGGTATTCATCAGGAAACAAGTGAAAGTTTAAATAAATAACTTTACATCTAAAGGAACTAAAACAAGAATAGCAAATGGTACCCAAAGTCAGTAGGAGGGAAATAATAAAATTTATAAACAAATGATATAAAAAGCACATATATAAAAATATATAGACATATAAAATACAATTCAAAAATCATTGGTACTAATTGTGTTTTTTAAGAAGAAAACAATGCAAGGATTGTCCAATATGTACTAATAAATTAATATGATGCATCAAATAAATAAAATGTATGAGTAAAATCATTAGGGCAAAATTATAGGTGCAGAAAAAAATTCAGCAAAATTCTACAAAAATACCCATTTATGATGAAACCTTCAACAAGACAGAGTAGAGGAAACTTACATCAATAGAGTACAGGCCAAAAATCACAAATCCATAACCAGTGTTACATGAAATAGTGGTAAAGTGGAAGCTTTTTCTTTTGATCAGACACAAAAAGGACGTCCATTTTCACTATTATTACTCAACATAATATTGAGCCTAGTCACAGAAATTACACAAGAAATGGAAATTAAAGGAATTTGAATTCTAAGTCATTATTATTATTTGCAAGTGACAGGACATTATTCACAGACAAAGCCATAATATTCTATCAAAAACTTTTAGAACAATAAAACTGACAGTATAATGGCAAGCTACAAAAATAATGCACAGGCAAAGATGTAGAAGAGAAATAAATTTTTAAAACCATTTATGATATATCAAACAAATCACTATGTTGGAATCAACAAAAGGAGACACAGGATTTATTTAGTGAAAAATATAAATAACTAAAATAAATTAAATGAGACACAAGAGAATAGAATCCTCATTTACAGATTGGAAAAAATTATTGTTAAAATGATCATCCCACCACACGCCAGATTCAGTGCAGTCCTCTTAGAAAAACATGGCTTTTTTCCTGGACATAGAACACATACTGCTAAAATTTACCTGGGACTATAAAAATTTCATACTCACCAAAGCAATTCTGAGAGAAAATAAGTGAGTCATTTCACTCCCTATTTTTTTTAATTTTTTATTAGTGAATCACTGTGAGGTACAGTTACAGACTTACAAACTTTCATGTTTGCATTTCAGTCGAGTGCCCATCCCTCTACCAGTGTCCATTTTCCACCACCAATGGTCCCAGCATCCCTCCCACAACCCCCACCCCATCCTCCCCTCACCCCACCCCGCCTCTGTGGCAGGGCATTCTCTTTTGCTCTCTCTCTACTTTTGGGTGTTGTGGCTTGCAGTAGAGGTACAAGTGGCCATCATGTTCGGTCTATAGTCTGCTTTTAGCCCGCATCTCCCATCCTGACTTGCCTCTCCTAGCACCCTTTACTTGGTGGCCCCTTCTCTATCTGAGCTGCCTTTTCCCCCAGCATGCGAGGCCGGCTTCTAAGCTGTGGAGTAATCCTCCTGGTACTTATCTCTATTGTTCTTGGGTGTTAGTTTCCTATTCTGTTACTTTATATTGCACAAATGAGTGCAATCTTTCTATGTCTATCCCTCTCCTTCTGACTCATTTCACTTAATATGATACTTTTCATGTTGATCCACCTATATGCAAATTTAATGACTTCATCTTTTCTAACAGCTGCATAGTATCCCATTGTGTAGATGTACCAAACTTTCTTTAACCCAAAGATGCAAAAAAGTATAGTAGAAATGACATCTGTACTTATATGTTCATTGCAGCACTGTTCACTCCCTATTTTTAAGCCTTACTTTTAAGTGTTAGTAATGAAAATATCAGGCATTGTCTGTAGCACTGTCAACCCCGTTGTTCATCAATTTACTCAAGTAGGCACCAGTAACATCTCCATTGTGAGACTTGTTGTTACTGTTTTTGGCATATAGAATACACCACGGTAGCTTGCCAGGCTCTGCCATGCAGGCTGGATATTCTCGGTAGCTTGCTGGGCTTTCTAAGAGGGACTGAGGTAAATTGAACCCAGGTCAGCTACATGCAAGGCAAACACCCTACCCGCTATGCTATCAAGACCCTAAAACCAATGGAACAGAGTTGATATCCCAGAGATAAATCTTTATGTGTATGGGCAGTTACATTACAACAAAGGAGCCAGATGCATTAACTGGAACAAGAAAAGCCTCTTCAACAAATACACCAGAAAAATTTATAAGCCACATGCAAAAAATACAAAATAAAAAAGACAAAAAAATTTAACCCCTATGAACTATTCACAAAGTTGGATTCTAAATGAATGAAAGACCTAAATATTAGAACTGAGTCCATAAAATACAGAGACAGAACTCTCCGTTATATTGATCTCAGTGGGTCTTCTATTAATCAACCCCATTGGCAATGGAAATGATGATAATTTTTCTTAAATAGGACTACACTGAACTAAAATAGTGTGAAATGTGAAGGAAATAATGTCTAAAACCAGGGACCCTAGCGATAGTGTAGCGGGGAGAGCATTTGCTTTGCATGTGGCCAACCTGGGTTTGATCCCTGGCACCCCAAATGGACCCCCGTGCATTCCAAGAGTAAGTTCTGAGCACAAACCAGGTGTAACCCCTGAGCACCTCTGAGTGTTGCCGCCCCCACCCTCAAAAAAGCAATTTCTAAAACCAAAAAACATAGAATGAGAGTAATATTTGCACACCATATACCCAACAATTTATAGGGAAATTTATATATTCTTGATAAAGCACTCAGAAAATAAACAACAGCAACAACAAATAAACAATCCCATGAGAAATGGGAAGAGTTTGGGCCAGAGATATAATACAGCAGACAGAGCACTTCCCTTCCATGCAGCCAACCCAGGTTTGATCCCCATTACCCTATGTGATCCCCAAGTTCTGTCAGGAATGATTCCCTGAGTGAATAGCTAGATGTAAATCCTGAGTACTACTGGGTGTGACCCCAAAACAAACCAAAACAAATATTGCGTGGAATTGCTAAATACTTGCTCAGAGAAAACATAAAGATGGCTAACAGGCATATGACAAATTATTCATCATCACTGATAGTAAGATAAATGAAAATTAAAATAACAATGCATTATAATCTGGAGTCTTCATTTCCTTGTCAGTCTACAAAGTTACAATACTAAAATCAGGCTACTGCCTTTGACAGTGTCCGTAATTCTGTAGAGAATTCAGGAGAGATAATTTCCTAAGGTAGCATTTGTATTAGCTCCTAGCTATTATTGCATGAGAATAGGCAGCTGGAGAGATGATATGCTCTACAATGCTTGGAGTCTTTGAAGCTTGTTTGGGTTCGAGGACTACCAAATATTTTGTAGGTTCAAAATATGTTGATAAAACTACAAGATCAAGATGGAAAATGTTTAATGAAATGTCTACAAACATATTTAAATACATTAACTATTAAGATCACTGAGCATTCAACTTATAAAATATTTCATTATATCTAACACAATTTCAAGTTATATTTTTATTTCATAACAACTTGAGACTGCACAATGAGTTCCAAGAAAAGCTTCTTCAACAAATCACAGAAAGCCACAAAAAGTAAAAGTTAAAACAAATTTAAGTTTTGATTAAACTATACATCTTGTGGAATAAGAGTACATTGTGATGTTTTTATGATGTGGAGTTCCACAAATGGAGTCAGCGGTGTCCTCTACTAGGTCACTTGGTCAATTATATTTAAAAACAACTCAGGTTCATTTCATACGTTTAATCACTCCATTTTCAGTCTGCGCAATTGCCTTTATATGTTATCCTTAAATATATCTCTTATAGAATTAGCTCATTATAGGATATAGCACAGATGGAGTCATACCCTTAGGCAGTTATTCCAAGTTTTAGAAGACAGACAGACAAATAAAATGATTTGTCCAAAGTTTCACTAGCACTTAGCAGACAGAAGTGAGGTCTTTCCAAGTCCATTTCTTCAGATTATTTTCTCCTTTAAAGCTATTTACCCTTTTGAACTCCTTATAACGTTCATTTTTCTTGCATGTTAAACTACACTGTTGATTTTGTGTTAAGTATAATATGAAATTGCTCATTTTTTTTCTGGTACTCAGCTCTTTACTGAAGACTTACTTTTAGAAATGCTTTTTGAAAACAGTGGACAAAAAAAGGATGCACTATAAGTGCAAAAAGAAGAGTTTGAGTGACAAAGAATAAATTAAAACAAAATCCTAATATTAAGACGTTATGGTATTTTTTTCAAATCATCCTCCATCCTAACAGCACAGCCTAAGATGAGGTTCAGGTTTGAGAAGGCAGATTGATTCTCTGTGATTGGATCCTGGGGTGGTGGACAAGAACAAAATGTTAGAGATAGACTTAGTAATCTTTGGGAAATTTGTTTTGATTAATTTTAAAATAGCTCAATTTTCAGAAAATAATCTTTTTGGTCACTTACACAATCGAAGTCAGAATAAAATCTTCCCAGGGGCTATCTACAAAGTGGCTGTACAAAATAGAAGTAAATTTTGACTTACTTTTACTACACCATGTGGAACCTCAGGATGAGTTTTTCTGTTTTCTCACAATCCCATGCTTTCATATTGAGGTTTGACCTAGTTTGACTTTGCTAATTTTTTTTGTTTGTTTCAAAAACATCTGTTTTAACATGTCAGGACTGAGTTGTTTTTTGTGTGTGTGTGTGAAAACAAAGTGTAATTTATTAAGCTGAGAGATCTCTATTTTTGTTAAAGAATATTCACCTCTTAAATCACACAATTTAGTCATATTGTGCTAGCTGATATCACTAACAGGAAAGGGATGTTAGGACTCATTCTTGTAAGATCTAAGCAAAAACCAAAATATCCACTAGGGAACTTCTTAAGAAATCAAGCCAAGAAGCAGAAGAATAAGACACAAACCTCCTTTTCAATATTTTTAGAGGTTATTCAGAGCAACCTGGAGGGGCACAGGTGAGGCCCATACCTGCCCCAATAAACCCCGACAGTCAAAAACCTCCAGAACTCAATTGCTATTGTGCTCATGGCCAGTCTCCACAGGCTCGGACAAGCTTCATCCATGAGTTAATCTGCTGAAAAACTCAGGTATGTGGGACTTGTGATTGAAAAACCCAAGCTTGCACAGTTGGGATGGGCGACCTCCACCCATTTCCCTATGCTTCTGGTAGCCTGGCAGTCATGTCCATGAACTGCCTCTGAACCATATAAACCCATTAACAGCCATGATCCAGAGACTCACAAATAAACCTTGGAAGAGGAAGAGAGCAACACACTGCCGAGATGCCACCAGACCCCAAAGTCACCATGCAGTTAAAAATCTAATTCTAGGTGTATCACCTTAGAATCCCTAGATCATTCACCCGCGAGTGCAACATCTCATACTCTATACAAGGGCTTAATGTCTCAGGGTGATACAACAATCTTCACACACTTTCCTCTAAGGTATCATCTTTAGTGGTTTATTCATAACAAGAAATACAAAATAAATTATTTAGGTCCTGCTTTAGGGGCAGACTTTGGAGACTAGAGTAGAATAATTCAAAATATGATGATGGGAAGATGTAATGGTCGTGGGACTGGTATTGGAATGTTGAATGTAATCAATTATTCTGAATAACTTTATGAAATGAAATTGAGTTTTAAAATATTTTGAGATGTAAAACTGAAATGGCATCAATATTAAATAGCTAATTACTTTGTGCTAATTCTCTGATGTTTCTACCAAATCTCTCTTCACTGCTTTCCCTTGTATGAAGAGTGTTTACTGAATTTCCCCACCCATCCAACACTGATTCAAGATTAATTTCTCAAATATTCCCACAGGAACTTCTCTACAGTCTGCTTGAACAATGTTAGGAACCAAGCTACCCTGTGCGCTTGAGCGTGACTTTTGTCCAGAGGTCACTGTGCTTGGGTAAGAAGGGCTGAATCCTACTGTCAGGAGAGAGGCCTGCCAATTTCTATTGCTCTGTAGGGAGCTGCAAGACTTCCTCCCTTCACTATCCTCCAACAGCCCTGTCCAGCTCTCTTGTGTCAGCCAGAAATCAGTGAGGAAAATGAATTTGTTTTGTATTTGTTTGCTGACGATGTATTGTAGATAAAATAATAACATAGACCTTTATTAAGCAATTCTTTTAGAGAAGTATGGTCCAGTGACCTAGTTTTGG
The DNA here is from genome assembly GCF_027595985.1 of Sorex araneus. NCBI lineage: Eukaryota > Metazoa > Chordata > Mammalia > Eulipotyphla > Soricidae > Sorex > Sorex araneus. Next base: position 40,250,989 of record NC_073308.1, on the reverse strand, counting down.
AGCTCTTATACTGAGTTCAGAGCTCTTTAAAAATATTGTTTATCCTAAGTCCATTTCTTTCTGTTCTGTTTTCCCTTTGCTGCATGCTCAGCAGAAATGAAACACATGTGGTTCTCATTATTTTCTCTTCCACTCTTCTGCATTTTATTGAAAACAACTACTTCAGATTTCTGTTTCTCAGATAAAAGAAATCTCCAAATGTATGAATAATCTTCCATGTTCAATTTTCCTCTAATCATTTTCAACGCAGACATCTCATTAGGAACCTGAAAAAAACATCAAATTTGATTATTTAAAATTTGTATTTGCATTTATTTGCAACATATACTATGCTACATTTGAAACCTGTTCAAATGTAAAGGTTTCTGGTTTTATGTAATATCCAGCAGTACTTGGGGCTTACTACTAGTTCTGCACTTAGGAGGGATCATTCCTGGCAGGTTCAGGGGACCTTATGGGGTGCCCAGAATGAAACCAGTTCAACCGCTTGCAAGACAAATGCCCTACTTGCTGCATTATCTTCTTTCTGGTCCCTACACGTAAAAATGTTAAGAGGAGACAAGGCAAAGACATGGAGTGCTGAATTATGATCCTACTTGATAATGCTCAGGACTTTTGTTGAGCTCGAGGATTTTCCTGGACTCCTATTCCTGTATGCCAGTGCAGATGAATTTCTTTCTCTCCCCTATGTTCTTTAGAGATTTATGGGTGCTAACAGTTGAGTTTTGAACTACTAATTATCTGAAAACTGATCAAATTTATAAGTTTACATTAAGGAGCTACTTCTTGTGATTTGACATTCTATTTCTGTGACCTTGAGATAACATTTAAGTGGACAGGCAAGTGCTAGACTAGTTAATATGGAAGTATTCTGGGACATAATTAATAATTAGCCTGATAATTAGTGGAGTTGAAGGAGTAGAGTTTTTTGAGTATCATCTTGGTCACCGGGGCCACCCACTTGGGACAGCTTGGGTTTAGTGGTAGGGTCAGTTTGGGTGGGTCCAAAGGGATGCCCTAGCATAGGCTGCTTTTTCAGTTATTTTTAAAGTTATTGATTCTATAGGCTTCATTTAGAAATGGCTGCCAGTTCCAAAAATTCTTTAAAAATCTCATATTTTCTGACTTTATGGTTCCATTTTTTCTGTTATTATTGTTGTCCTTCTGTTACTGAGACTTCTGTTTTCAGGACTTTCTCCCGGCTCTGCGCTCAAAGTCGATCCACTGGCAGAACTTGAGGTAACAAATGTGATGGGGGTAGAAGGCTGGTTGGCTGCACGCAAGGCAAGAATCTTACTAACTGTCTTCAGTCCCATATGGTAGTTTTTATATGTAAGTATTTTAATTTTTTGTTACTTTGGGGTCTAAAATGCAATTTGGCATATAGAATGTGCTTATTTTTAAATTTTTCTTTAGATGCTGAGATTTATAATACCATTAATGGCTAAAACATTTCAGTACCATGCCCTCTTCCCTCCCCATTGTCACAGTAACCCCCCAATCTTACATCCCCTCTCGCCTAACTTCCTGTATTAAGCTTTCTACTGAAGATATGTTCTTAGTTTCTGTTGCCATTGGGCATTTGTTATTTCCCTGTATGTTTCTTTATACCCCACAGAAGGGAACGTCTGGCCCTCTCCTCTGACTTATTTTATTCAGCGTGATAGTCTCCAGATTCATCCACATAACAAAAAAAAACCCTGTTGATCTCATCATTTATTATAACCTTATAGTAGTTCACTGAGTATATGTACCACAGTTTCTTTATCTTGTTATCTATTACTGGGCACTTGGGTTGCTTCCAGATTTTTGCTTTTGTGAATAATATAGCAATGAATATAGATGTATAAGTGTCTTTTTCACATTTTTTAATTAAAGCACTGCGATCTGCAAAGTTATTCACAGTTGAGTTTTAGACATAAAATATTGTATCACCAATCCACTACCTGTGTCAACTCCCCTACACCAACGTTCCCAGCTTCCCTCCCATATTCTCTGCCCACTTCCGCCAGCCTGCCCTCTTGACAGACATCTAAGTTCGGTTGTTAAAATTCCGATTTCTTGATTTCAGTGTTGTTGACTCTGGTGTGGATATCTGGCTCTATCATTCCTTAATAAAATATGGAACACTTCACTAATTTCCATGTCACTCTTGCGCAAGGCCATGCTAATCTTCCTGTCTCATTCCAACTTGAGTATATGTGCTGCCAAAGTGAACACAGTATAAATAAATGTCTTTTATAAATAGAGTTTTAGGGCTCTTGTTGTAGATGCCAAGTAATGGAATTGCTTAATTACTGGTTTTATGAGAAGTGTTCATATTGGTTTTGAAGAAGACTGAACCAGCAAAATTAATTAACCCAACTGAACCAGAGGGTTCCTTTCTCCCCATATCCAGACCGACACAGGTTGTTTTTGTTCTTTGTAATGTGTTTTGTTCTTTCTAAGTGGTGCTTCATTTACTCTTGATTAATCCTGGGAATATGAGTCCAAAAATGTACTCACTTTTTCTAGAATCTCCAGGTATGTGGAATATAGTTTTTTAAAAAGAAATCCCTGGTGATCCTTTGAATTTGTGTGACATCTCTTATGACATCTTTTCATTTTTGGTTTGATTTACTAGGGTTTTGTCTTATGTGTGTGTGTGTGTGTGTGTGTGAGTCTTACTAATGGTTTGTCAATGTTGTTTATATTTTCTTTTGAAAATTTTTATTAAGTAGCCATGGTTTACAAAGTTACTGAATGTTGAATTTAGGGATACAATAATTCAACATCAATCTCTTCACCAGTGTCAACTTCCCTCCTGTTCTGGATTCCCTCCCACCCCAAACCCACTCCACATCCACCTGTCAATTTGACAGGCACATTACTAAGTTTTAGTGGTTGCCACTAATGTTTTAACTTCTGTTGAATCTGCTCTACCCATCACTCATATCACTAGTATAAGAAGCCCTGATGTCTATTAATTCATTACTTCTTTTTTAAATTTTATTTTATTATATTGAATCACCGTGAAAAAAATACAAAGCTTTCAGGTTTAAGTCTCAGTCATATAATGATTGAACCCCCATCCCTTCATCAGTGCACATGTTCCACCACCAAGAACCCCAATATACCCCCTTCCCACCCAGCTCCCACCTAAGTAACTAATGATCTTCATTTTATTCTCTCTATACTTTGAATACATTCAATATTTCAATAAAGAATTCACTATTATTGTTTGGAATTTTCCCCCAATAATCAGGCCTGCTGAAAAGGCATCATTTAATAATTTCTTTTCATTGCTGAGAATGAAGATTCTATGAGCTCTGATATTTTCGTTTTGGATTTCTGATATTTTAGGTCAGTTCACAGTCTAGATGCATTTCTGTAAGAAGCCACTCTGGGTGCCAAAATGGGTTAGAAGACCTCTTGGATCATAGTCTTTGCGATCAGAGGATCTGTTTCTTGAGCAGCAGCTCTGGATCTTATCTGGGCCGAGGGCGTGCCAGCAACGCCCTCTTCCCATGATTGCCTATGAGCCACAATATTGCCAAGTTCATACCTCTGGGTGGAAGTCTTAGGGGGTGGCTCTCGCCACATAGATGATGCCGCCACCGCTATTTTCCACGCAGAAAAACAGGGTGGAGAGGGAAAATCCCTCCCTGTGCAGCACATAATCGTAATACAGCTCACAGTCTAGATGCATTTCTGTAAGAAGCCGCTCTGGGTGCCAAAATGGTTTAGAAGACCTCTTGGATCATAGTCTTTAGGAGCAGAAGGTCTGCTTCCTAATCCATTACTTCTAATTCTCACCTCCTACCTGATTTCTTTCCTTCTCTGTCCCCTCTTTAAATACTGGAGTCAAGGATTATTTAAGTATCCATCTTTTACTACGACACATTTCCCTTTCCAGTATTCTATATTTATCAAGGAAACAATTATTGCTGTTTTGAATTCATTTTAATCCATTTTATTAATTTCTGCCATTTTATTTATTATTTCATTACTCTGCTTTCTATATGTTCTTTTTTCAGTCTTTTTCTTGCTGCTTTCTCGGCGCAATTATATTCATTATGTAGGCCTTTTATTCCCAATAAACGCTTGAATTACTATAAACTTTCCTCTTAATGATGCTTTGGCTGTGATCCATATGTTCTGGTAACTCATATATTCACTCCCATTTGTTTCTGAGAACCTTTTGATTTCCTCTCTGATTTTCTCCTTGATCCACAGGTTCTTCAATAGGAGTTGCTTAATTTTCAAGCATATGAGATTTATCTAACTTTCATTCTCAACACTGAAGATCACTGTATCACTATATAACTGTCATCCCATTGTTCATCGATTTGCTCAAGCAGGCTCTAGTAATGTCTACATTGTGAGACTTGTTGTTACTGTTTTTGGCATATCGAATACACCACGGGTAGCTTGCTAGGCTCTCCGAGGGAGGCAGAGGAATAGAACCTGGGTCGGCCGCATGCAAGGCAAATGCCCTACCCGTTGTGCTATCACTCCAGCCCAGCTCAAATTAATAAAATTAAAATAAAATTCACTGTCATCCCGTTGCTCATCGATTTGCTTGAGCAGGCACCAGAAACGTCTCATTGTGAGACTAGTTGTTACTGTTTTTTGACATTTTTTTATTACTGTTTTTTGGCACTGAAGATAGTTGATATAATTCTACCTTCTTGATTTTATGAAACTGTTTTGTTACTCAGCATGTGGTCTATCTTGGGGAATTTCTCACGTGTACTAGAGAGGAATCTGCATTTGAATTTTAGGGGATGAATATTCCTATATAGGTCTGCTAAACCCATTACTACTTTTTTTTATTCAAAGCCAGTGTCTTCTTATTAACTTTTAGTTTACTTGTTTATCTAGAAATGAAAAAGTATTGTTAAAATCTTCAACTGCTATTGTCTTTCTGTCAAAAATCTTTATTTGGTCAATTAGCAGTTGCTTTAAATATTTGTATGGTCCTTAGTTGCACAAATGCTTCAAAGTGCTAGCTATTCCTGATATAGATATATAGATATATATTACTTTATCATTATCCAATATCCAATATGCATGGGTAGCTGGCCAGGCTCTGCTGTGCGGGCTCCATACTTTCGACAGCTTGCCGGGCTCTCCGAGATGGGCGGAGGAATCAAACACGGGTCAGCTGCGTGAAAGGCGAACGCCCAACCGCAGTAACAATAAGCCTCTCAATGAAAGACGTTACTGGTGCCCACTTGAACAAATCGATGAGCAACGGGATGACAGTGACTTTATCATTAAGAAATGAACATCCATTTCTCTTATAACATTTTTGACTTTAGTTTTATGTTGTCTGATATAAATATATCCACCCTGGACTTTTTAACTGAATTATTTGCTTCAATTTTGGGAGTTGTTTGCCTTTTATTTGAACTCATGTTTGCCCTGACTGTTCAATTGTGTTTCCTGTAGACAGCAGAAAGTTGGGTTCAGTGGTCTGATCCATCCATACCTGTCACTATCTATTGACTTGTTCATTTAGACCAATCACATTGAGTGACATTATTGACATGGACTTTTATTTTAACCATCATTTTGTAGATGTGATACATGTTACATGTTTATGGAGTTTGTCTTGTCTTAAAAATATCTTCAGTGCTTCTTGAAAAGTTGTTTTTAAAGTTATGAAGTTCTTGAGATGTTGCTTATTTATGTAACTCTGTGTCATTTCTTCAAATATGAATGAAAATGTAATTGAGTGGAGTATTCTTGATTAGTCAAATTGTTGAAGTGGAGTTTTTTTATTCCATCATTCTTTTCCTGAAACAAAGTATTTTAATAAATCTTTGAATATAAAGGGAGCTACTTTGTATGCAATTTCCTTCTCTGATCTTTCTGCTTTCTGATTCTATCTCATTCTTTGGGTTTTGTAATTTTGATTATGATGTATCTTGGCATATTTTTACTACAGTCTCTTTTTGGTAAGACCCTTTGAGCCTCTTGAATCTGGGCATACGTACTCCTCAACTTGGAACTTCTCAAGTATGATTTCTTTTACAAATGATCTTCTTCAAACTTGTTCTTTAGTTCTCATGGCTTCTAATTATTATTATGTTGTCCCTCTTTAATGCTCCCCATAGTTCTCTCATGTTCTGCAAATTTATTTTGACACTTTTTTCCATCTTCTGTTTTTTTTTTCCTCTGGAGATTTTCAGTATCCCATCTTGGAACTCACTTTTCTCAGCTGCTCTTACTCTGCTGCCAAAGTCTTCCACTGAGTTTTGTTGCTCCATCCTCAAAATTCTTTTTTTCAAAAAAAAATCTTTATTTAAACACCATGGTTTACAAAGCTGTTCATAATACAGCAGCAATGGGCTTTGGATGTTCCAATCCCAATCCCACTACCAATGTCACCTTCCCTCTACTGTTGTCCCCATTTTCCCAGCCACCCCCACAATCCTAAAATCTTATCAGGCACACTATAATTCATTTTATATTGCTTGTTTCAGCTAAATAGCTACAGTGAGTATCATGCTAAGTGAAATCAGTCTGAAAGAGAGGGAAAGACATAGGAGTGCACTCATTTGTGGAGTATAGAGTAACATAACATGAGGCTGAAACCCAAGGATAGTAGATACAAGGACCAGGAGGATTGTCCCATAGCTGGAAGCCTGCTTCATGAGTGGAGGGGAGAAGGCAGATGGAATAGAGAAGGGATCACTAAGAAAATGATGGCTGGAGGAATAAGTCAGGATGGGAGGAATAAGTCAGGAATAAGTCAGGAATAAGTCAGGTGTGCCGAAAGTAGATAATGGACCAAACGTGTTGACCTCTCAGTGTCTGTGTTGCAAGACATAATGCCCAAAAGTAGAGCGAGAGTATGGGGAATATTGTCTGCCATGGAGGCAGAGGGAGGGTGGAAAAGGGGAAATATACCAGGGATATTGGTGGTGGGGAATGTGCACTGGTGAAGGGAGGGGTGTTTGATCATTGTGTGATTGTAAACTAAACATGAAAGCTTGTAACTATCTCACAGTGATTCAATAAAATTTATTAATAAAATATTGTCTGCTAAAATTATAACATGTAAGGCAGATAATAAAATTTTTTTCATTAAATATTTAAATTTTTATATTAAAATGTTCATTGTAGAAGATATAACAAGTCAGTTTTACATTTTTATTCAAAGTTAGTAAAGAAAAATGCTTAAGTATTTAATTCCGTATTCTGGAGTATTCAGTTCAGTTTACTCATGTTAAAATGACTACATGGGGGACAGAGAGAAAAAGCAAATTATAAAGTACTTTCTCTACACTGAACCAACTTGGGTTTGATTCCCAGCACTTTATATAGGATCTAAGCCTACAAGTCAAGAGTAAGCCCTGAGCACCTCTGGGTGTGGCCCCAAAGCTGAAACAAAAATCACTTTTTGAAACAAAAAAACTAACTAAAATGGCTAGATGTTTAAGAAAAAAAACTCATATATTAAATAAGATGTGAAACTGACATATTTATTTACATGTTAATTTATTTTGATATATATTTTATCTTTATTCACTTAAAATACCCCTGTATATATTTAAACGAAAGTATGACTTAATTATCTTAAAAAACAGAATGCATTCATGAAGTATTGGGTCTGTTACTTGGTACATGTATCAAATAGAAGAGAGGACTTATAAAGAAAATTGGCAATTGTTACAGTTTTAAAATATTGGGGGAGGGCCACAGATAGCAATGCTCAGGGGTTACTACTGGTTCTGCGCTCAATGAATTAGTCCTGACAGTGCTCAGAGGACCATATGGGATGCCAGAGATCTAACCCTGGTCGACTGCATGCAAGGCAAATGCTCTACCGTCAGTACTATCACTTTAGTTTGTGGGGTGCTCTCTGACTAGGTTCATGGGCCTCCAAAGAAGCCAATGAAGTAGTCAACAATTCTCCACACTTGAGGAAGTCACCGAGTCATTTTAATTTTTCATTCTTAATCATTGAATCCTTCCTTTTAATCTAGCTATATATTTTAAATTAATTTTAGATTTTTTTTACTACTATAGCAGGCAGTAATATTATAGTAGTATTCTGTATTACTACTATAACAGGTAGGGCTTGTTCACTTTCACACATTTTCTAGTTTCTATACCTAAAATCCTCATTAATTTTATTTAGCATTTTTATTGCTTGCCTTTCTTAGTTCTATTTCTTTAAATCGCTTTTACTAGTTGTTTATTGATGAACAATGGGATGACAGTGACAGTGAGTTTATTTATTCGAAGTTGTTCTTCATATTGATCCTCAGTTATGATGTTCAAACATCTCATTTAAACAATAGAGAGCTCTATTGTTTAAAGTGTCACAGAAGAGCTTTCTGAGTTGTCAAAAAGTATTTCATGCTCACACACTCAGCTTTACCTTTACACACTTTTCCTTGGCACAACTCAGAAGCGTTATTTTCCCCGAAGCCATACCATTATTATACATTGTTTTCCCCCAAGAACAGACTGAAAATTTTGAAACCTCGCTTCACCAAGTCATGGAATCATTTTATTGTTTTACCACTTTGAACAGCTCACACACACTGAGGCGAGTGTGGCTCTTCTCCAGAAACAGCCAAGCAACAAAGTATCTCTTATTCAGTGGTAAGAGTAAGAGCAGTGCTCAGGGCCTTTCTCATGCATGAGGCCAAGCTGGGTTCAACCCCTGGCACCCCACATGGTCACACAAGCCCCGCCAGGGCTGAGCCCTGAGTGCCAAGCCAGGAATAATCCTGAGCACTTCCCAGTGTGGCAAAGAATAATAATAGATTATAGACGTCATTAAATAATGTATTCAACTCAGCAAATATCTAATATATTATGTAAGATGCTGGAGGTAACATAAGTGTGTTTTTATTTTTTTTTTAATTTTTATTTTTTTTTTAATTTTTTATTGAGTCACCATGTGGAAAGTTACAAAGTTTTCAGGTTTAAATCTCAGTTATACAATGCTCGAATACACATCCCTTCACCAGTGCTCATATTCCACCACCAAGAATCCCAGTATAGCTCCACCCCGCCCCCTCACACCCCAAACCCCCCCACGCCCCTAGCCCCCCCACCCTAAGCCCCCCCCACCTGTGTAACTAATAAATTTCACTTTACTTTCAATAAGTGTGTTTTTAAAAAGCAGACCTGATGGTGGAAGAAGAAAGTGAATATTTTCTGAGCTACTATTCTGTGATATATTTGTGCAAATCTTTTCTCACCATTCCACATACAATTCTGAGGTTTTTCCCTACGTTAGAGAAAGGGAAATGAGAGACAGCCCAATTAAGTGACCTACTCAATGTCACAAAACTGGTTCAGATAGTCAAGGTTGGAACACCAATCAATGAAACTCTAGTGTATTTTCTTTTCATTGAACCATCCTATCTGAGTACTAGTTTTTATCTCTGGGAAAAATGATTATGAATAGAAGTTTAAAACTTGAAATTTAACCAGTCATAATAGTGTACAGTTATTACACATCTTATTACACATTTTCCTTTTGTTTGGGAGTCACACCTGACAGTGCTCAGGGCCTACTCCTGGCTACTTGCTCAGGGGTCATTTATGGTAGTACTCAGGGGACCATATAGTGCGAGGGATGGAATTAGGCACTACAGAAAAACAGGTGGGACCGTGTACCACTCTGATCCAATTCTCTTTTCTTCCTCCCTAAAGAGAATGCTATTATGAATTTGTTGTGTATCTGCTTTGTGCATAACTAGCACCGTGATTTACAAAATTAATTCATAATACGGTTGTTTCAGGCAATCTATGTTCCAGCACAAATCATACCACCAGCGTGACTTTCCCTCCATCAATGTCCCCAGTTTCCCGCCTGCCCATCCAAGACTTCCCTCTTGACAGGCACAAAATAGTTTGATTTATATTGCTTGTTACAACACACTAAAACATAAAATTACTTTTGAATTAATAATTTCCTCTGTGGCAGGAGTTACTGCTGGCTAAGATTGCACATTAGCTGTGGTGTCAGCACACTTGGCTGCCCTGCCCATTTTTTTGGCTGCACACACTAGTTATTTCCCACATTCCCCTCCCCCATGTCTCCCCCCTTAACAGGCACAAAATAATTTACTTAATACTGCTTGTGACAACAAAATGGAAAACTAAATGATCAAAACTAGTTCAGTAAGAGAGATTTTCTGAAAATTTTTGTATCTCACAAAGGTGTTTCTAAAGACATCTGAATTTTCTGAGAATTTATTGAGAGTTCACTGAGGTGGTTTGTGTTAATTAAGCATTTTTTGTTATTATGTCAGCTCATTGAGCTTAGTAGACTTCTATGCAACTTTTGCATCAAATTTGTTGTGCCCCTACCGGGCTGTCAATACTGTGAAATTTGGAGGTAAAGTGAGGCTGAGTATGCGAGGCTGGAATGATTCAGCAGCTTGGCATTTCTTCCAGATTAATTGTGGAGCTGGGTCATTTATATGATGGAGAGTGTTGGGTTGTAGGGGTGGCAGCTGGACCTTTTAGCATGGTGAGGAATCAGCCTGCCCCCATCCTGATATGGGCCCAGTGTTCTCAGTCCAGAATCCAGTCCACCTGCAACAATTCAGTGTCTTGTCAGCTATTTGAGCATTGTTCAAGTTATGGGTTTTGTTGTTGTTGTTTTGTATAAAACTTTCATCCAAAGTTAGTCCCACACTAAGTTCCTTCCCACACGAGGAGTTTCTTTTCCTTTCTCTTCTACTTTCCAATAAAATTTTCTACTTCCTCCCAAAAAAAAGAAAAAACTTTCTGTGGTTTATCTCTTTCATCTTGTGCTTTAATATAAATGGCAACAATAAGCCTGGAAAGCTTTGCAAGAACATTCTGTTCATTTTCTATTTTTGGTTTTGCTGCAGGCTTTTTGACTACAATACTTTACAGTAATTTTATTTCTCCAGACTCCTTTAAGTTCTCACCAGCAATATTCTCAAAAGTCAGTTAAAATCTATGGAAAGATTTTTAAGTAGTATGAATTATTTTTAGTACAATTTTCCTTATTATATTACTATTATCATTAATGTTTATAGTTTTAATGCCAAATACAGTAACAATAACAGGTCTCATTCCCCTGACCCTGAAAAGAGCCTCCAATCATTGGGAAAAACGAGTAAAGAGAGGCTGCTAAAATCTCAGGGCTAGGACGAATGGAGACGTTACTGGCGCCTGCTCGAGTAAATCAATGAACAACGGGATGACAGTGATACAGTGACAGTTTTGATGTACAGAGTTACTGAACCCCATTACCACAAAGATAACCAAGACCGTCCAACAATATCTTTTGCTGCTTCTAGTCTTCCTCTTCATTCTCTCACCCTCTCCCTCCATCTCTTGGTAATATTAGTTTTGTAATCCAAGGCCAACAGAATAAACCCTCTCATTTTTGTAAGTCTAGTCCACTGTTTTGTTTCACTATATACTACACATGGGTGAGAATCTGTGGTATTTGTCTTCACTCTGACTATACATGTGTACTCTCCAGTTCCGTGGATGCTGTAATGAACTACATGATCTCATATTTTTATATAACTATCCATGTTCACATATTTATGTACATCCATCCATGATTTCATACATACCAATTTTTCATCTGTCCATGAACTTTGTGGATTTTCCATATCTTAGCGATTGCATCAATACTGCAATAAACATAGGTGTGCATATATATTTTCAAATGAATGTTTGTGTCGTTGGGGCTAGAAGCCAAGAAGTGGACTCACCGGTCATATGGGAGTTCTATGCTTACAGTTACAGGAATCTCAATGCTGCTTTCGATGGACAATTTCAGCCAACAGTGAATGAGGGTCCATTTTGACTAAATCCCCATCACCGTAGGTTGTTTCCAGCTTTTTATTTATGTCCTTTTCAGTGGATTAGATGACATTTCATTGTTATTTTAACATGCTCCAGTAATATTAAGTGATGATGAAATTTTCCGTCTGCTTACTGAGCATCTCTATTTTCTTTTGGGTTGTGTTTGTCTATTATTGACTTTCTAACCACAAATTTAAAAGTGAAAACAATTTTTAAAAATTGAGTTACTGCGATTGACATATAGTACTGTTAATGATAATTTTACGCATACATTATTCCAACATCTCACCTACCCCCAGAGTAGGGTGTCTTCTTGCCTTCACCAACATCCATAGAGCTTCTCCATAAGGAAACCGGAAAGCCCAAATTTTGTCCCTGATGCTGTGTGACTTTGAACTAGCCATTTCATTTCCCTGGCCTAAGTGAATTCAGCAGCCACATCTTCCTTGGGCGCAGGATGGAGTGGAGATGACACAAGGCACTGTGGCACTGGGCCTTAGCACCCATCCTTGTGCATCCACCCCAAGGCCTTGCCAAGCTACCCTCCTCTTGAAAGATCTTTAATTACTATTTCCATTTCCTTACTCATGACTGATTTTTTTCCCAGGTTTCCTACTTCTTCCTGATTCAGTCTAACCATTGATCTATATTGTCTAGTTTCTCCAGATCAGTGACAGAATTGTTCAAAGTCTCGTTTGTTATCATTTCTTCCCTTTAATTTCTGATCTAAGAGTTTTCCTTTTTCTTCTCATTAGTTAGTTAATCTTAACCAACTTTAGAGTTAGTAAAACTTGATTATGCTTTATTGGCGGGAAGGGGGGTGATGGTGTAGTGTGGGCCACACGTGGGATCGGTCAGTGGCTGTTGCTGAACTTGTACTCTGGAGTGATCCCTGGGGGTGCTTGGGGAACCATATAAAGTGCCAAAATCAAATAATGATAAACTATATGCAGGTACACAGCCTTATCTCCTATACTGCCTCTCTAGCCCTAATCTGTTTATTCTTAAAAACAAACCACAGATCTTGGTTTCATTACTCTATCTTTTAAATTTCATTGATCTTTATTATTTTATTCTTTCTACTTTGATGTTCATTTGGTATTTTTAATTTATCAAGTTAAGTTAGATTATTGATTTGAGCTTCTCCTTCTTTTCTAATTAAAGTCTGTATTGCATAAACTTCTACCTTAGTATTTCTTTTGTTGTGTTCCGTAGATCATGATAACCTGTGTATTTATTGTTGGTTGCTTTGCAGTGTCATATTATTTATTCCTTGAGTTCCTTTTTGACCCAATAGTTATTTAACAGTATACAGTTTAGCTTCCATTGTTTACTAAGGAAGCAATAAACATATCATTTATTATATTTATTATTAGAATCTATTCTACTACAAAAGATAGTAACTTTAGGTTAGGTCTTACTATTGTAAAGAAAATAATAAATGTTTCCTTAATTTGTGCAAATGAAATGATTATTTGGGCCTCTGCCTAGAAAAAGATTTGGAAATATAGGTTTTTCCTTTTTAGAAAAAGTGGTAAATTTCCAATCTATATTTAAAGGAAAATAATAAACATAGGAATTTGAACATAGGTGCTGAATTTTGGTTCTTCTCAAGGTAAAAATTAAAGTGTTTGTAAAGTGTTTCTCTGGTATCTGATTAGGGGCTTCTAGCTATATACTAATTGCTATTTCAGATGCTGGCAGATCAGTTTTGGGACCCATTGTGGATGTCATCTCCAAAGCAAGGAGGTGGGGCGTGGAGGTGGGGGGGGTGGGGAGGAGGTATACTGTGATTCTTGGTGGTGGAATATGTGCACTGGTGAAGGGATGGGTGTTCGAGCATGGTATAACTGGAACTTAAACCTGAAAGCTTTGTAACTTTCCACATGGTGATTCAATAAAAGAATAAATTAAAAAAATAAAGTCTGATAAGAAATAACAGATCTGTATATCAAGGAACCCTTTCTGTCCTGGATTTGGTTCAGAGTGACTCTACCAGCTACACATCTGATTTTCATGGTTACTTAGAGTTACACAAACAAGAGGGAAAAGACATCATCTTTAGGCTTTGACCCATCCCTAAGGGAGTATGTCTAGGGTTCAGAGACAAACACGGTAGTTCAGGGGACACAGAGACATTCAGTGCAAGGAATACATATCACTAAACTCTGCACTTAGTGCCTCTTCGGCTTTGAGCCATTGTGAGAAGCAGTCACCAGTCGAAAAAATTCAAAGAATGAACATGAATCACAGAGAAATCAAGGCATTTATTGAACATCTTGCAAGATAGGGTGTCTGACAGGGAGGCACACCCAAAGTGATCATGAAAAACATTTTTTTTAAGTTTTTTAAACCTCCATAGTAACTACCTGGACTAGTGCGATAGCACAGAAGTTAGGGCGTTTGCCTTGCACGCGACTGACCCAGGTTTGATTCCTCCATCCCTCTCGTACAGCCCAGCAAGCTACCAAGAGTATCCTGCCCACATGGCAGAGCCTGACAAGCTACTGGTGGCATATTTGATATGCCAAAAACAGCAACAACAAATCTCACAATGGAGACATTACTGGTGCCCACTCGAGCAAATCAATGAACAATGGGACGACAGTGCTACAGTGCAGTGCTACAGTAGCTACCCAGTCAAATATTTTAAAGTACGTGTTCTCTGTGGTAATTAAACATACTGATTTGTTCTCCTAACTATCTTTTATTGATGATCTGAAAAGTTTACATTGTGTTTCTATATTTCTTCTTCTTCTTTTTTTTAAATGAGTCACCACGAGATATAGTTACAGACTTACTTTCATGATTATGCTTCAGTCATACAATGATCAAATACCCATCCCTCCACCAGTGCCCATTCTCCACCACCAATGTTCCCAGTATCCCTCCCGCCCCCAATCCCTTTGCACCCCTTTGCCTCTGTGAAAGGCACATTCCCTCTTACTCTCTGGAAAGCATCTTATCTTCGAGTGTGTAAGTCTCTATTCAGGTCTTCATTGGTTGAGTGCTACAAAGTGCTCAATCTACCTAGATGTAACCTCAACGTCATTATTTTTTAATTGGCAGTGGAATGTATAGATCCCTAGGGAATAGTTGGTATTTTTAAAGTGACTTTTAGTTGTTTCTACCCCTCACCACCCACTTTGTTCCCCTGTCCCAGGAAGCTTCTTCTGGGGTATGTACTTTCCCACACACACGCAGTTTTAACTTTGACCCCCTTCTAACACCCTGTTTGTTCAAATAAATTGTTAGTTGATGAGTCATTATTCAAGTATTCAACTAGTAATTTTCCATTCAGGGATAAAGGTTATATGTTGAAAAGTGGACTACTACGGACTTTGTGTCTAACAGCCAGGTCAAAAGCGGGAAACGTTGATGCTGCAGTATTCCTTCAATGGGCAAGTTTGTATTGGCAAATAAAGCAGAAATGAGATTTTTTTTATTTTTAATTTTTTTACTTTTTTATTGAATCACTGTGAGGTAGACCCTTACAAAGCTGTTTATGACTGGATTTCAGTTATGCAGTATTCCAACAGCAGAAATGAGTTTAAAGGTGCTCTATTACTTTGAGAATTCTGTCAGGACAAATATGAGAAACCCCCAATTTCTGGTTTTAATACCCAAAATCAACTCCTAGGATCTGATTCTGAGTGATAACACTCTTAGACTTTTTCTCAGAGCCTGTCGTGACACTATACCATGTTCAAGAAAGGGTAGTCAAAAGCTTACCTTTTCTCTGTCTCAGGCAAGTAAAGCAGTTTTATTACTGGGGAAGTAAATAAATCTCTACTCTTGGTTGGTGAGATGACACCTACAGGAAAACAGATCCTTGACTATTGGGACCTTGAATTTTCTCCCATTCGGCAGCAACCGCTCATTGGCCCAGGATGCAGAGACAGTATTACAGAAATTGAGTCTGTTGACAGAATACACTGACACCAAGATACTTTTTGTTGTTTAAAAGTGTGTATAGGCAAGTTACTTTGGGTATCAGAACAGAGTTTCTAAATGTTCACAAGTTCTGGAGCTCACACAGGTGAACTAAAATTTTCTCATTGTCAAGCCCTGGAGGAAGAGCAAAGGGCTCTAAAGAGATATAAAAGCAAAATTGACCTTTCAGTTACAACTCTTGGGATTTGTTCCGTCATCTTTGGCATTGCTTGGGTGACATCAAAGAAGTGTCATTGCCATCTGCACTTATATGTTCATCGCAGCACTGTTTATAATAGCCAGAATCTGGAAAAAAACCCGAGTGCCCGAGAACAGATGACTGGTTAAAGAAACTTTGGTCAACATCTATACAATGGAATACTATGCAGTTGTTAGAAAAGATGAAGTCATGAACTTTGCTTATAAGTGGATCAACATGGAAAGTATCATGGTAAGTGAAATGAGTCAGAAAGAGAGAGACATAGAAAGATTATATTCCACTCATCTGTGGAATATAAAATAACAGAATAGGAGACTAACACCCAAGAATAGTAGAAATATGTACCAGGAGGTTGGCTCCATGGCTTGGAATCTGGCCTCACATGCTGGGGGAAAAGGCAGCTCAGGCAGAGAAGGGAACACCAAGTAAAGTGTAGTTGGAGGACCCGCTTGGGTTGGGAGATGCATGCCGAAAGTAGACTATAGATTGAACATGATGTCCACTCAATACCCCTATTTCAAACCACAACACCCAAAAGGAGAGAAAGAACAAAAGGGAATGCCCTGCCACAGAGACGGGGTGGGATTGGGGGGATGGGATTGGGGGCTTGGAGGGTTATACTGAGACCATCGGTGGTAGAGAATGGGCACTGGTGGAGGGACGAGTTCTCAAACATTGTATGACCGAAACACAAGCACAAAAATATGTGAATCTATAACTGTACCCTCTCGGTTATTCACTAATAATAAAGAAAGCAAAACCAACTTAAAAGTAAATAACTGGAATCTCAAAAAAAAAAAAAAAGAAGTGTCATTGCTGCCATCAGGAAAGATATTGGAAAAACGTGTCCAAACAAACTTCAGTTAGGCCTCAGTACACTGTTGATGCTAAGCCAGATCATTAAGGATGAGTCTTTGGACATTGCCCTACAAGCAGGAAGCAGAACTGGGACCCCACTTTTAACTTTATTTATTTATTTATTTGCTTTTTGGGTCACACCCGGCATTGCACAGAGGTTACTCTTGGCTCATGCACTCAGGAATTACTCCTTAAGGTGCTTGGGGGATCATATGGGATGCTGGGAATCGAATCCTGGTTGTCAGTGTGCAAAGCAAACAGCCCTCCCAATTTTTTTTATTAGTTTATTTTTAATTAGAGAGTCATCGTGAGGGTACAGTTACATATCCATACATCTTTGTGCTCATGTTTCCCCCATACAAAGTTCGATAACCCATCCCTTCACCAGTGCCCATTCTCCACCACCAGTAAACCCAACATCCCTCCCCCCCTCCCCAGTCCCGTCTCCCCCCACCCCACCCTGCCACTATGGCAGGGAATTCCCTTTTGTTCTCTCTCTCTGATTAGGTGTTGTGGTTTGCAATAAAGGTGTTGAGTGGCCATTGTGTTCAGTCTCTAGTCTGTATTCAGCCCGCATCACCCTTCCCCCACGTGACCTCCAACCACATTTTACTTGGTGGTCCCTTCCCTGAGTTACCCAGAATGAGAGACCAGCCTCCAAGCCATGGAAACAATCTCCTGGTAGTTATTTCTACTATTCTTGGGCGTTAGTCTTATAGTCTATTATTCTATATTCCACAGATGAGTGCAATCTTTCTATGTCTGTCTCTCTCTTTCTGACTCATTTCACTTAGTATGATACTTTCCATGTTGATCCACTTATATGCAAACGTCATGACCTCATTTTTTCTAACAGCTGCATAGCATTCCATTGTATAGATGTACCAGAGTTTCTTCAACCAGTCATCTGTTCTAGCAGCCCTCCCAATTTTAACTTTTAACTCAGTGGACAAGCTGAAGCTTATGAGTCCGGATGATCTGGAAAAGTACAGGATGCTCTCATATGGGCGCCTGGTCATTATCAACAGTTTCCCCCCTCTTACACATCCTTAACCTTGTTTGACCTTTAAGTATCAGTATGAGCCTTCTCTTTGCTTTATGTGTAACTGACCAGAAGATTATGGGGAATGAACGTGATCGATAGAGCTTACGTGTCTGGCTCCATGTCTTCCTCTGACGTTTTAATCATTACAACATAGCTTTGACAAGACGATGTATCCCTTGATGTTCTCTTTTTCTTTTTCTTTTTTTTGCTTTTTGGGTCACAACTGGCGATGCACAGAGGTCACTCACTCCTGGCTCTGAACTCAGGAATCACCTCTGGCAGTGCTCAGGGGACCATATGGGATGCTGGGAATAGAACCCGGGACGGCCGCATGCAAGGCAAAAGCCCTACCCACTGTGCTATCGCTCCAGCCCTTCCCTTGATGTTCTTTTGACAAATGCTTATCCTATAACTGTTTGTACTCTCATTAGTGATTCTTTTTCTGTGATGAAGTCATTAGGATGTAACTGATTTAAAAAATATAGGATAAAAGGAGATCTCTGGCAGCCTCTCTTTGCCTCGAGCCTGAACAAGCCTTGACTCTCTGTGCTTCTACATTCTTCCCTCGAAATCTTAACTCTGCACCTCCAACCGACTGATATCCTTTCATGTAACAGTACACAATATAGTAAGGATCATTGGTGACAAGGTTGCCCCCAGATATGTAGGATGGAGATGTCATGGAACAAATAATCTCACTAGAGAACAATTAGCAGGAGCCCTGAACATTTGGTAGCTCTAATCCGACAATATTATGGAAAAGGAGCATACGGAAGGAGCATTGGAAGTGGCAAGCAAGATTATTAACTTTCTTTTGATATGGAGTGTGGGGAGACCTGATCAGTTTTAAAATTCTATTCAGGATCCTTATCTTTCAAAACTAGTAAAGTTACTGGGAGTCCCAAGAGGCTATATGATGCAACATTGTATCTATCCCCTTGGTTGTATGGGGATTATCAACTTTTCTATTATTCTTTGTTTGGGTATGGGTGACTCCCAAACCCCCTATCTCTGTTGGGGAGAGAGATCCTTAAGCATTTAAAATTCCCTGTCTCTCTTTGTGTGACACCCAAGTATTACTATTCTTTTTTGATCAAACGGAGGACTACAAGCTAGAGGGAGTTAGCTCAGCTGTATGGGAAGGGGATACTCAGGGAAATTTGCTTTGTATTTAAAATTGTTTTATTAAGGCATCTGGATTTACATCAGGGAAAGTCTTGAGGCAAGATCAGTGTATATTCAGCCGAAGGACCCCAGCTACGTCCCAAACAGATGCCAACATTTCTGTTTGAAGCAAGTATTGCAGGGATAATTAAAAAAAAAAACTCTTAGGACATAGTCTTCTAAAAACTTTCAAATCCATATGTAACTCTCCAAGCAAGGCAATGTGAAAGCCAAATGGGGAGTGGAGGATGATAGATGACTCAAGGACAATCAATAAAACTGTTATTTCAATCCACCCCACAGTTTCGAACCCATACGGCCTCTTAGTATACATTCCTCCCTTCACCCAGTGACTTAGGGGGTTAAACCTAAAGGACATTTGCTTTGTATTTAAAATTGTTTTATTAAGGCATCTGGATTTACAATACTGCATACATCATTCTAATAGCACACTCATCACCAGAGAGATCACTTCCCTGCTCCAGTGTCCCAAGGGTCCCTCCCAGCCACCGCCCTCCTCCAAGTGAACTCAATTCTGTAGACAAAATCTCCAGTTCCAATGACTGGCCATTTGTGGTTCCCTTACTATGTTTCTTTTTATTCCTATATATGCCAGTGATCTCTTTCTCTCTCTTTTAAACATTTATTTATTTATTTATTTATTTATTTTTGTTTTGGGGCCACACCCAGAGATGCTCAGAGGATACTCCTGGCTTTGAATTCAGGAATCCTAGTGGTGCTTTGGGGGCCATATAGGATGCCCTTATTGAATCCTGGTAGGCCATATACAAGGCAAATGTTCCACTCTCTGTAATATCTCTTTGCCCACCCTCCTTATTTTTTTATTGTGGAAGTGGTGTTAAGTTAAAAAAAAACTTGCATACATTGGTGGAGAGTAGTGGACACTGGTAGTAGACACTGGTATTGGTATTAAATCCTGAAACTCAATCATAAATATCTTTTATCTTTGTGATTCATGGTGATTCAATTTAAAAAAAAACTTCAAAACTGATTTTTTTCATCAGAGCAGTCATGGAGATGAAGTAATTAAACTTATTCATTTTTCTAAAATGCATAAATGATTTATTTTAGTTGACAGTTATTAGGGTGGTGTTAAAGAAAAGAGTTCTAACTCTGGTGGTCTCTCCCAGATGGGGTCTGTTTTCATCTGAAATTGGCAGCAGGGAAGTCCTTTTCAAAATTATCTTATTTCTCCTTAAGATGTCTCTTGATTTTAAGGCTTGTTAACATCTCAGAAGTTTTGTTTTTTTATAGCATTTTGTATCTCCAACCATGTTTTTGTTTTCATAGCCAAGGGGCCCCCTACCTGTCTACTTCATGCTTCTAACAGTCTGATTATAGCATAATCTGTGGTAGATACTCTCTGCCTCATACTTGTGGTTTCTCGATTATGAGTGAAACCCACTACATCCCTTAATTTTCTTAGAAGTCCATAGTTTAAATTCAATATCATAATTCCTGCTGGTCCCTCTTAAGACAACGGTTCTCAGACTTGGCTGGAAAAAGGAATCACCTAAGATAGAATAAAAATATTTATTCCTAGGTCACATCATTAGATAATATTATTTTAGTTTATTTTTATACTTATGGGATTTTGCATTTATTAAAACTCCCCAGTTGACTCTGATATGTAGTGAAACTTGAAGATTTATTGTGTTCATCGATTAGGTTAAGCTTATATCAGCTAGTTATTTTGGCGAGACCTTTTCTTTGTCTTTTTGTACTTTCTAGTTGTGAAAAAAGAAAAAGTTAGAAAATTATACAAGAAACTCCCCCAAACCAAGCTTACATGTTGTTTTAGGGCCAGCTTTAGTTACATGTGAATCACAGCTAGGAACTATAGGAAGGAATTTGTCCTAGAGTAACCTCCCACCAACACAGAATTTTATGGTTTAAAATGCTATTTTTCATGCTTAGTCTATAATGACTAACATAAGCAGTTTTCAGGACAGACAGCCATGGCATATGTTAAAGTAGTAGAACAATAATTTCCCTTCACAAACTTTATACAGTCTACGACAGTCTCTAAAATAAATATTGGTTCTAGGACAAGAAATAGTAGTTTCTTCCCAAAATGATCATTTTTATTTTTCCCCAAACACAACTACAGTGTTTTCTAGTGTTATACTAGAGACTTTTATGTCTTAGGACAAGGAGAACTTTAGGCTTTATTAGAAAGAGAAAGAGAGAGAGAGAGGAGAACTTTTCATTGTACTGTGATTCAGAAGCAGGATATGATATGCCAAAATTGGGATTTTATGGTTTCAAGGTTCCCAGGAGGTACAAATTTTTCTCATGTTAAAAAAAACCCTCAAAACCAACAAAAATAAGACCATATTAGCTGCTGCTTTCTATTAATAATCTTATTTAGATACAATTAAACAAAATCTAACCAATAGGCTTTGACAATTTTTAAATTTTTTTATATGTGTAATTACTCAGGAAATCACTTGGCACAATTCCCAGTTTTAGTCAGCCTCTCTCTCTCTGTAACTCTCAGGGGTTCTGCTAAGAACATGAAGGCCTTGCTGGCTTTAGCTGTGCCTACACAGGAAACCATCATTAATAATATTGTAAGTCACAATGCCACAATCAATAAAAAAGTTAAAAAATATATATGCACAGAAATGTAAACAATATAAGCCATATGAGAGAAAAAATAAAATTAAAATAAAGTTAATTTTTTAGAAGGCATCTTTGTTTCTCGCCAAGTCTAAAGAATCTGTTCTTTAGGAGACAGGACTTGTAGAAATTACCCACAAGAATTCACATATGCTGCAGGATAGATAGATATTCCTTTATTTTCTATAGTGGATTCTTTTTTCTGAAAAGCCTATTTTTTAGTAGCAACTAAAAGAAATAAAATTTGTTTTGCCGGTCAAGGCTAATATGATCAATCTAAAGTTCCAACTCTCTCTCAGGGTAACTGTCCTCCAAGCTTCTTTATACCTCTTTTCAGTATGGATGTTGATTGATTATCATAGAATTGAGGTGAGGTGTTATAAGGACAAGAATAATAAGCAGAAAAAAAACTAGGGAACAGAATGAACAGAATGCCACAAGGCCATATCTGGCTAGGTGGCAGCCTTCTTAACATTTTGCTTTCCTCTATCTTGTCATGAAGAGTAAAGAACTCTGAAGTCAGGAAACTAGTAGCACTTATGCTTACTGATTTGGGCATATCGAATACGCCATAGGTAGCTGGCTAGGCTCTGCCGTGGGGGCGAGATATTCTTGGTAGCTTGCCGGTTTCTCCGAGAGGGTCAGAGGAATCGAACCCAGGTTGGCCATGTGCAAGGCAAATGCCCTACCGGCTGTGCCATCGCTCCAGCCCTGAGATTTAAATATATATATATTACATATTATTTTATTATTTGCATATTAAAAAGTCATGGACTTTTGTATGTTAATTTTGTAGTTTGCAACTTTACTACAAATCTATTGTTTCTTGGAGCTTTTTGTAGAATCTTTAGGATTTTCTAAATATAACATAATTTCTAGAATCATGTAATCTGCAAATAGAATTTAACTTATTTTCTATCTGGATGACCTTAGAATCTGTTTCTTGCCTAAATTGTTATGGCAAGTACTTCTAATACTATGTTGAATAGAAGTGCTGAGAGTGGACAACCTTGTCTTGTGTCTGATCTTAGATGGAAGAAATTTAGTTTATCCCTGTTGAGAATGGCTTTGACTACATTGAGGCAAATTCCTTCAATTCTCTTTTACTGAGAGCTTTTTTAAAATCATAAATATGTGTTGGGTCCTGTCAAATGTTTTTTCTGCATCTATTGATATGATTATATATTTTTTATTTTTCTAGTATTGCTATAGTATGGACTGGAGCGATAGCACAGCATTTGCCTTGCATGTGGCCAATCTGGGTTCAATTCCTCCCTCCCTCTTGGAGAGTCCAGCAAGTTACCAAAAGTATCCTGCCCACATGGCAGAGCCCAGCAAGCTACCCGTGATATATTTGATATGCCCAAAACAGTAAAAACAAGTCTTACAGTGGAGACATTACTGGTGCCCGCTAGAGCAAATCAATGAACAATGGGACAACAGTGCTACAGTGCTATAGTACATTCCATTGACTTGCATATGTTAAACCACTATTGTATACCCGGGGTGAATCATGGTTATCTTTTTGATTAGTTATTAGATTCAATTTGCTAGTATTTTGTTGAGGATCTTTGCATCTAAGTTCATTAGGGATAGTGGACTGTAATTCTCCTTTTTTTTTTTAAAAATCACATCTCTTTCTGTTTTTGGTATCAGGGTAATGTTTGTTTTATAGAAATTGTGTTTCTGTTTCTGCGATTTTCTGAAAGAGCCTGAAAAGTAGGTCTTCTTTAAAGTTGAAAGTAGGTCTTCATTAAAGATTTGGGAAAACTCATTGGTGAATTCATATGGACCTGCACTTTTGGGCTTGGGAAGATTTTCAGTACCATTTTAGATTCCTTAACAGTGACATGTCTGTTCAGGTATTCCAAATCATCTTGATTCAGTCTTGGGAGGTTTTAGTAGTTAAAGGATTTACCAATTTTTCTAAGTTCTCTTGTTCTACGGCATAAAGATTTTCAAAGTAATCTTTGATGACTCTTTGAATTTCTCTGGTATTGGTTGTGACAAACCCCTTTCATTTCAATTAGGTTAATTAAGTTTCTCTCCCCCTCTTTATTTGTGAGGCTGCTAGTGGTTTATCAATCTTCTTCATTTTTTTAAAGAAACAGCTCTTGGTTTCATTAGTATTTTGAATTTTTAATTCTAATTCATTAATTTTCTGCTCTAAACTTTATTATTTCTTTCCTCCTTCCCATTTTGGACTCCTTTTGTTGGTCATTTTCCAGTTTCTTAAGATGTGCTGTTATTGGTGTGGGTCCTCCCTCCCTGATGGTATGATATGCATAGCTATGAAATTTTGCTCTTAACAGTGCTTTTGCTGTGACCTACAAGTTCTGGTAGCTCATGTCTTCATTCTTATTAGTTTCCAGGAAACTTTTTATTTCCTCTCTGACCTACGGGTTTTCAGTAGTGAGCCATTTAGTTTTCAGGTGTTTGAGTTATTTCTCTGATGGCATTTGTGGTTAACTTCTAATTTCAGAGCATCATGGTATGAGAAGACAGTTTTATATTCTGTTGACTTTAGGGGGATATACTTTGAGTTCCAGTGTGTGTCATCTATCATGGGGAGTGTCCTGTGTGCAATGGAGAAGATGTTTATTCAGCTTTTGGGGGATTAAAAGACAGACAGACAGACACACACACACACACACACATACACACACACACACACATACACACTAAGCCTCTCTCTTTCATTTCTTTTCTTTCCTTGCTGAGTTTAGATCTGGTGGATCTATCAAGTGGTTATAAGTATCACTGTCTTCCTTCAAGCAGTTGTTTTTAAGCATTTTATTTGTCCTTCATTTGGTGTATATATGTTTAGGGTGTGAGTTCTTCTTGAAGTACATACCCCTTGATCATTAATAAATGACTCTTTATGTCTCATGTGTGAAGTTTAGTTACTTTTGCAAATGGCCATCGGCATTTTATAAGTTGTCTTTCAGTAATTCTTGCAGGACTGGTTTAGTTATTGCAAATTTTGCTAGCTCTTCTCTGTCTGAAAGGTTTTTATCTCTCTCTCAAATCTAAATCACAGTTTTGCAGTATAGTGGACTCTGAGTTGAAAATTTTTTCATTCTGTTCTTTGAATATGTTATTTTACTCTTTATTTGTTTGCTACTGCTCCAGTCAGACTGGGTAGGGCATTTGCCTTACACGCAGCCAACCTAGGTTCTATTCCTCCATCCCTCTCGGAGAGCCTGGCACGCTACTGAGAGTATCCCACCCACATGGCAGAGCCAGGCAAGCTACCCATGGCATATTCGATATGCCAAAAATAGTAACAACAAGTCTCACAATGGAGACGTTACTGGTGCCCGATCGAGCAAATTGATGAACAACGGGAGACAGTGCTACAGTGCTATTTGTTTGCATAGTATCATATGAGAGATCTATTGCGATTTTTATGTTATTAACCCTTATATTTGAGCTTTCTCTTCTCTCTTGACGCTTTAAGAAGTTTCTCTCTCTTTTTTAACATTTTGATTGCTAGATTGCTATGTATTTTGATTTTGTTTTATTTGAGTTTATTTTGTTTTCTTTAGGCTTTTTTAATCTGTTTGGAGGCCCTGAAGAGAGGAAATCTTAGCTTTTATTTATTCCATCAGTCATTCTTTCCTTTTCTCTTCTTGTTCTATTCCTATAATTTAGTGATTATTTTGCTATTATCCATCAAGAATTTCAATTCTCTTCTATTCTTTTTCTTCTCTTTTTCTGCTCATTCATTACTGTTGATAGCTAGTATTTTGTCTTTAATGCATGCTGGATTCTGTTTGTGCAGCTTGCTATTGTATTCTGTAACTCCAATCCCATTTGTATGAGCTCTTTGATCCTCGGAACCAATTCTTCCATGAGCTAATTGAATTTCTCTTTCAGTGATTGCTTAATTTCTATTTCGATTGCATGAAGTATTGATTTGAAGTTTTCCTTGATGAAGCTTCAGATTTTTATTGATCTTGAGGATTTGCCTGGAGGGTTTTATTGAGGAGTGGGGAGTGCACACGTGGCTGTGCTCAGAGCTTATTCCTGTCTCTGTGCTCAGAGATCACTCCTGGCAGGCTCAAGGGACCATCTGTGTTCTTGGGATCAAACCACAATCAGCTACATGCAAGTAATTTGCACTATTCATTGCACTCTGGCCAAAAACCACCTGGTCATCTTTGAGCTAGAATTGAACACCTGGAATGTCCTTGTCTGCCAGTACAGGTAAATTTCTTTATTTTCCCATTA
Source organism: Sorex araneus (assembly GCF_027595985.1). Classification (NCBI taxonomy): domain Eukaryota; kingdom Metazoa; phylum Chordata; class Mammalia; order Eulipotyphla; family Soricidae; genus Sorex; species Sorex araneus. The sequence goes on along the minus strand of NC_073308.1, from coordinate 40,225,085 downwards.
TCTGTGGAAGTTTGTGGGTGTTGACAGTAGAACTTTAGGTTCCAAATGATCTTAGTACCTATCTGATTTGTTATTTCACACTAAGGGGCTAGGACTTGTGATCTGTTATTCTATTTCAGTGACCCTGGGATAACTTTTCAGTGGACAAGCAAGTGTAGGTCTCGTGGACAGGCAAGTGTAAACTTCCATTTAGACATCTGGGTTATAATGGAAGCATTCTGAATAGAATTAAGAACCTTCAGTTACTCATCAGTCTGAGACTTATAAGGGATCAAAAGAGTAAAGTGGTCTTGGGTAACAATGCTGTCACTGTGACCACTTGGGACTGCTTGGCTTAGAAGCAGGTTATGTATGCATCAAGAAGTTGTGGTATATAAACACAATGGAATACCATGCAGCTCTAAGCAAGAACAAAATCATGCAATTTGGAGCAGCATGTATAGAACTAGAGGATATATGTAGAGTACAGTCAGAGAATAGGGATAGGGGCAACAAAGTTCCTAAGACATTGGGAGAAAGTTCTCTCCATATTGGGAGAACTGATCCACACAACTTAGGTGATGGTGTTGGTGTTTGAGAAGGAGCAGTGTTGTGGGCAGTGGTGGTGGGGGGGAGGGTGGTCTTTGAAAGATGGACAGGTACACTGGTGATGGGTGTGATGTTAAAATGATATGCTTGAGAAACTATTATTAGTGATTTTATAAACCACAGATTCTCAATCAAAAATTTAAAAGAAGAGATTAAATTTAAAATAATTTTACCATAAAAATAACTAAAGGCAGAATCAGCTTGGGTGGGTCTGAAGGGACTATCTCAGGACACAGGACAGGCAGTGGAATAGGACACTGTCCTCAAAATCCGGCAACAGGGAAGGGCTGTCCCAGCACAGACAGAAGTCTCAAGGGCACAGATCAAAGTCTCATAAAGAACCTGGATGGATTGAGAGGCAGGGTCGGCTGGGTGGGTCCAAAGGGTGGTCTCAATGCTCAAAGCAGGGGGTACCAGGTCCCTAATATCGGGAGGAGACTGGGAAGTGCTGTTCCTATGCAAGCTGCAATGGGGGCCAGGGAGCAAAGCCTCACAAAGCCCCTGGATGAGTTTAGAGGTGGGGTCAGCTTGGCCAGGTCTGAAGGGGCAGTCTTGGATCACAGGATAGATGGTGGCTAGTCTCTGAAGCCTGGAGGTGGGGAAAGAGCTGTCCCTGTGCAGGCTGAAATGGGAGGAGGGGCCAGGGAGCAAAGCCTTACGAGACACCTAAGTAAGTTTAGGTGAGGTCTGCTTGGGTGGATCTGCAGGGGAGGTTTGGGGGCATAGAGCAAGCAGTAATGGGATCCCAAAGTCAGGATATTGGAGGAAGGGATGTCCCAAGCAGGACACAATGGGGGGAGGGAGGAGAAAACAAAGCCTGTTATAAAGTTTTAAAAGTTAAGTTTTACTAGCAAGTGTTTAATGATCGTGAAACCAGACTTTCACTCCTGTGCTGAAAAGAAACTTTTATCTTTTAATGTAGACAAAAGCTACAACTGTTAATACAATTACAGAGTTGAAATTAATTAGGTAGGGGCTGGAGCAATAGTACAGCGGGTAGGGCGTTTGCCTTGCACCTGGCCAAACCAGGTTCAAATCCCAGCATCCCATATGGTCCCTCGAACACTGCCAGGAGTAATTCCTGAATGCAGAGCCAGGAGTAACCCCTGAGCATGGTCGGGTGTGACTCAAAAAGCATAAATAAATAGATAGATAAATAAATAAATAGATAAATAAATTCGATAACAAAGCTCCAAATAAAAATTGATTAGTCCTAGGGTTTTTCTCTTGTTTGGGGGCCACACCCAACAGTTTCTCCTAACTGTACTCGGGAATTATTCTTGGTGGTGCTCAAAGGATCATATGAGATGCTGAGAATTGAACCCAGGTTTGGTTGTGTGCAAGACCAACATCCTACATGCTATACTATCTCTCTGGCCTCTAAAATAGATAAACTCTTTAAAAAAAAATAAAGTTTTATGTGAAAATTGTTACATCTCACTATGGGGATATTAAGCTTTCTCTAAGGATTTACTAAGTTGTTTTTTGATAGTTGTATCTCTTGTGTTGCTCTTGTTTGTTGAATTTAGTTGGCTTCTATGTTACTTTCCTATCAACTTTGGAGTGCACATACTGGAATTTCAGTATTGAGGAATTTGGATGTGTCTCCCAACCACATATGTGGCTGCATGGTCCAGAAACTTGACTGTGTCCGTGAATTTTAGCTGCTTGACTTGCATTTCCTCAGATAGTTAGTCATGAATCAGAGGAGTATGGCCAGTGAATGTGTCAACATGGCAGCAGTTGTAGGGGACGGGTGTGACTGTGGGGCTTCTGGAAGTACGGAGGGGCCAGCAGACAGGAGGAAAAGACCCCAGAGTTCTCAGCCCAGAAACCAAAAACTTGAAATTTTTTGCAGGTTGGTGTCTCTGCAGAGAGTATTAGTGAAGTGGTGGAGTCGAGCCCTTGGGACGGCTGCCGCAGTGAGGTGTGAGTGTGGCTACAGGGTGTTTGGCAGGGCGGGGACTCAGCCTACTCACCCTCCCAAGGGCACCCAAGAATTCTTAGCTGGGAGAAGCAGTGAAGACAAAGGAAGTTTTCAAACTGTCATCAGCTTTTAGCAACAGAATGAAAATTGTTTTGGAATTTCTGTCCTACAAAATTGACATCATGTACAACTAAAATAAATTCATACCCTCCATGTTATGTTTATCATCATAAATTTTATCATCTTGAATTTCTTTATACTCAATTTTAATTGTTAACTAATTTTAATGTGCAACTTTGGACAAGTTTTTTAATTACTTTTGAAATCTTTGTCACCAATTAATAAGTAATTAACTATTGTTTCATAGTATTCTGTGGTGATATGTTTTGTTTCATTTTCCTTCGGGGCTATAATACCTGGTGGGTTTGGGACTCACTCCGGGGTCTGTGCTCAGGGATCATTCCCGTGGTTCCCAGGAGACCATATGTAGTGTGAGGAATCAAACTCAGATATAATGTAAGTGCCTTACCTGATGTACTATCTCTCTGGTCCACTTAATCTGCATGTTTTGAAGATTTTTGATACCTATTCATACCTATGACAAAACTCCAAAATAGAAATTTGTAAGAAAATTAATATTTGATTAATTAAATATGAGACAGAGACAACTTATAAAAATTAATATTTTTGTCCATAAGGAAAGATAGGTAATAAGAAAATTATAACTAAATAAATAACAAAATATATTCTAACACCTCATTAGATGTATTGATTGCCACATAAGGAATAATATTTAGACTTCTTGGAAAATATGTGGATATTTATACGGTGTTCTGAAAATTATGTGAATTCCCTAAATGTCTTTTATGTTCTACTCCAATAGTATTGCATATAAAATGTGGTGCTTATTCTAAAAAATTAAATGCCAACAAAGTTGAAAAAAATTCCTTTCCCACTGCATTATAGCTAGAGCTTTCTTTGTTATCATTGTGTAGCATTCTACTATTTATAGAAGCTATTGATCAATGCTTCATGCACTTGGGGTATGTTTGTATGTATATCTTTCTCTCTGTGTGTGTCTATGCATGTGTGAAGCATGATAGGAATCAAACCCAGGGCCTCACACATGCAAGGTAAGTCTCCACCCATGCTTATTCTGTTCTATGTTCAGAGAAATTTGCAGGTAAGTACTTGACAAAAACTCTAAAATGTAAATTTATCATGAAACTGAAGGGAGCGAAATTACAGTTATGCGGGAAAAATAAGTAAAAAGCTTTACAAAGATCAAGATCAAGAACTGAGTGCATGGCACTGAATGAACTCCTAAGGACAAATATAGTTTTAATTACCTTTCTTTGAGCATTGCTTATTATGTCTGCCTGTTTTTTCTTCTAAATTTAAGAGGGGAAATTCCCTTTAAATCTCTGATCTGCAGTAATCTAGTAAATAACTTCTTTTTGTGAGCAGAATGAATATATTTACTTTCTCTCTTCAACACTATCAGAATTGGAAAGTTTTAGCAAGTATTTTTATTTTTCAAGGCGGTGTTATTATTTGCATAAATACATTATTTTCTCTATAGTAGATTATTGGAAGCCCCGTAGTATTACTGATGGTTTACTGGAATGTTATATTTGAGACATGCAAGATTGATCTCAGAAAGTTAAGAAAAATAAGGAAGCCTGTTATGTTATTTAGAATATTTTGGTCTAGGAGGGTAATGAACATTATCTTTTGGCTGAAATTATCTTTTCCAGATCGTTGGTAACCTCAAAGAGAGGCGCTTGCTGAAATATATAGGAACTCCGGGTCGATTTTGATGGCGAGACTACTTTTGAATGCCTCCTAGTCCTGAGGATGCAATTCTCCATAAAAATATCTAACAAAGCATGAGGTTGTGTTGTGGTTCAATTGTGAATCCCATGCCTTGCCTGTGTGAGACCCAGTTCAATCCTTTGTATTACAAAAAAACTAGCAAAAATGATGAAAAGTTTATATGCTTATCTCTGTTCTTATTACCAAATGAAAAAGTTTACCAAAGTTCAATTCCTCACTTCTTTTTTTTTTTGTTTCCAAATTCTATTTCATTTAGGGACTGTGAGTTAAGAAGCTATTTATATTTGGGTTTTGGGTTTCTTCCTTCTTGAAGGTCTAATTGTTTGAGAAAAAGGATTAATGCAAAATAGTTTTATTCAGGTGAGAAGACAGTTTTGAGCAATAGAAAATGGAGAAATAGATAGTTTTATTCTAGTAAGAAGATTGCTTCTCTCCACCTACCCCATACATCTTGCTTTTAGTCTGGGACTAATGGTTTGTAGCAAACAAGTTAGAATAATCTATGGATAATGGGTCGGGGAGAATAAGGTCATGTTTTGGGTCAATCCACAAGACATCAGTGGTTTATAAATCCTTGGGGATGATGGTCTGCTTCTTGTAAAACTTTTACATAATGGTTAAAAAATCCTATCTATGGGATCTGCATAGTAACCTTCAGGAATCTTTTTAGAGTATCTAGTGTTTTCTCTCCCTCCTTCATCCATTATTGGTTCTGGTTTATTATCAAACATACAAGGAAGGAGCCAGGAATGTTGCCCAGTGGCAAATTCCTTGTCTTGAGCGTGTGAACTCTTGGGTTATACACCCAGAACAATACATACAACAAACATATCTTTTTTTCACTGTCACTGTCACTGTCATCCCGTTGCTCATCGATTTGCTTGAGCGAGCACCAGTAACATCTCCATCGTGAGAATTGTTGTTGCTGTTTTTGGCATTTGGGATACGCCACGGGTAGCTGGCCAGGCTCTGCCGTGGGGGTGAAATACTCTCGGTAGATTGTCAGGCTCTCTGAGAGGGGCGAAGGAATCGAACGTGGGTCAGCCGCATGCAAGGCAAACGCCTTGCCTGCTATGATATTGCTCCAACCCATCTTTTTTTTTTTTTGGAGCAAGCTCCAATTTTATTTCTCCTAAGCTAGTGTTTATAATTGATTATATGAGGAAGTGGACAGAATGGAAGAATAGCAAAGAATGCAAACTTTTTTTATTAATTTATTCTTTTATTGAATCACCAAAAGAATGCAAACGTTTAATGAAACTGGATGTAGGCCCTGATGGCAATTACCCTGGGCATTGTTCTGCAACCTTCAAGAGGTACTTTGATGTTTTTCCCAAGAAGCGATTGCTCCTTAGTTACAGGTCAGTTTGCACTGACATATTGGTTCCCAGGCATTGGCTCCTGGCATCTCCTCCCTTTTTATTTTCTAGCAATTAGATATTGGTAGTATAGCAAGCCTGTCCACAGCTCCAGAAATGGCTTGACCCGTTTCACTGAAGACAAGCTCACCTCCATAGAAAGAAAGGGCATTAACCAGCGGGGGAAGTAGGGGCCTATCCCCCAGTCACTATTAAGGACCTTTTAGTGGGGAGAGGAGTATTGTTCAGATCCAACCTCTATGCAGATAGGCGTGCCTCTACAAGCTCGGGACGGCCTTTGAAGGCTTCCCGTTGGTGGATACCGCCTGGTTCCGCCCCCCGGAAGGTGCCCATGGCATTATTACAACTGCCCCGAGATGCAGTCACCCTTGCTCGGGTGCGAGGAGCCAGTAGCTGCACAAGGAACAGGTGTTAATCCTGAGGGTGGCGTAGAAAGGCGGGTGTAGGAGTCCATTCAGGTATTTCCAGCCCTCGATCAGCTAGATCCAATCAATGATAATGAATTTGGATGGGTTTTGATGCTAGGGAGTCAATCTGCCTTTTTATGAAGGCCATAATTCTATTAAACAAAAACGGATCCAGGGATAATACAATCAGAAAACGGACAAGAGGACCAAGCAAGAGAAGCCCATAGGGTAGTACTCCTCCCATCCCCCACAACCCCTGGGAGGTGTTAGTGAGTCATCTCCACTTTTCGAGGTTTTCTTGGGGCAGTCTTATTCAATCTTGGACCACTACGCTCTGGATGACGAAGAAGCAGCATTCTTGTTTTACTGTAGATTGTCTGTGTCAGCGCCATCAGGAGGGGAAGTATGATTTTTCACCTCCATCTGTGGGAAGAGAAAAAAGGCCGTTCTCAGGGATTTGAATCTCCCTGGATATTTTGGTGCTAGCAGGTGTATTTACAGGCTTAATTAACCGTTCAAGGAGCCATCCAGTTGCACCCTCGTGGCTATCAAAAATACAAGCAGACCCTCATCCCCAGATAAGCATGGGGTCTGGGCCATTCCATTGAAAGGTAAGAGGGTCTTGTCACAAGGCAAGGGCATGGTTATTTTGAGTAGATGGGTGCCAGAGGCGGTCTGCTGCCCAACGTCCTTGTAAATTTAAGGTTAGAAAATTAAGAACAAAAAGGGCATGATTCAATAGGTTTCTAGGAGCACCCAGGGTTGGGTAGACAGTTTCTTGTTTCAGTTTTTTGAAGGTAGGCCTTGAAGGTTTGGTGAGCACGCTCCACTATGCCTTGGCCTTGTGGGCTGTAGGGAATGCCCGTAATGTGTTTTATTTGGAACTGATGACAAAATGTCTGAACGTTCTTACCTACATAACCTGGGCCATTGTCAGTTTTAATCATTTTGGGCTTCCCCATAAGGACAAGGCAGGCTAAAACATGGGCAATAACATTCTTGGAAGCCTCTCCAGATTGTAATGAGGCGTGGATAAAGCCGCTGTAAGTATCAATAGTAACATGAATATATTTAAGTTTCCCAAACTGATTGTAGTGAGTGACATCCATTTGCCAAACATCATTAGGTACCAATCCCAGATGTGTGAGGGCAACATAGTAATGCATCCAAGGCACTTTTTAACTATCTGCCTGGCCTGCTCCCGACCAGCCCATCTTTTTTTTTTTAAGTGAAAATATATCTTATATTGAGAAGTAGGTCCTAGACAATTGAGTTTATGTAGGATTCTGGGTCATCTTGGGTCATAACTTTAGAATGGTCAGACTAGGTAAGGAAGCATAACTTCTTTTCAGATCACATCTTGACTTAACATATTTTTATGAGATGTTTTTCCAAGGGAGCATTCCTGACTGATAATGAATGTTTCTTTCTTTCTTTTTTTTAAATTGAGGTCACATCCAGAACTGCTCAGGGCTTAATCCTGGTTCTATGCTCAGGGGCCACTCCTGGTGGTGCCTGGGGGCCATATGTCGAGCCAGGGATCAAATTCAGGTTGGCATGAATACACTATACTCTCTCTCTCCTGTCAGGTCCTGTTCTATTTTTTAAATTGGGGTATGAGACTGCACAAGTGGAACCATATTTCCTTAAAAGTTATACCTTGCTGTCCACTCACACCTGTATGTAAGACCTAGTAAATTTTTGCCTTTGGCAAATTATTTTCCCAATTTATATTTGGAACTGGGCTGGAGCAATAGCCCAGCGGGTAGGGTGTTCGCCTTGCACACACAGCTGACTGGGGTTCAATTCCTCCGCCCCTCTCAGAGAGCCCAGCAAGCTACCGAGAGTATCTTGCCCACAGGGCAGAGCCTGGCAAGCTACCTGTGGCATATTCGATATGCCAAAAACAGTAACAAGTCTCACAATGGAGAAGTTTCTGGTGCCCGCTCGAGCAAATCAATGAGCAACGGGATGAAAGTGACAGTGACAGAGACAGATATTTGGCACTGGTGTCATTAATGGTCGCCGACATTGGATACTCTCTTACTCTTTCTTTCACTCATTATTTGGGGAATCCAAATAGGAGGCCATAGCACTCAACACCTTTATTGCAAACCACAACAGCTAATTAGAGAGAGAAAACAGAAGGGAATGCCTTGCCACAGTGGCAGGGTGGGGTGGGGGGGAGATGGGATTGGGGAGGGTGGGAGGGACACTGGGTTTACGGGTGGTGGAGAATGGGCACTGGTGAAGGGATGGGTTCCAAACTTTGTATGAGGGAAGTATAAGCACAAAAGTGTATAAATCTGTAACTGTACCCTCACGGTGATTCTCTAATTAAAAATAAATAAATTTAAAAAAAAAAACAAATAGGAGGCCATAGGAGCTTCTCCAAATAAATCCATTTTATTTGGATAAAATATTTTATTTTATTTTATTTTATAATAAAATAAAAATTTATTTTATTCTTGTTTGGGGGATGTTTCTTGCTTTCCTAAAAGATTAGTGGATTTTATGTCTCTCTTTTGGAAACTGGGTGTCCTGGTCAAAGTGATTTTCTAACAGATTCCCAAGTTCAGTTTGAGTTTAAAATTCACCCATGATAATTTTATGTTAAATTTCAAAAATTGTGCCTTTCATAACTGATAATTTTATGTCTCTCCTAAATCTTCTAAAAACCAAATATTTCTGGTTAGAGTGATTTTTTTTTGTGATTGCTGAATTTTTCTGAACTGAATCTGATTATTGCCACAGGTCATAATTGGTGACTTAGGGATTTCATTTCCATTTGTCCTGTCCCTCAGAGAGAACAAGAATACCAAGTGACTTGCTATTTCTGTATCAGTGGTGTGCATTACTATTGGCAACACTCCTGAAATAATGGATATTACTCATGGAATTCTAAGCGTTAGCTCAAGAGGAATAAATCAGGGGTTTCATTTTCCCTCCATTTATTTTTCTGAGGTCAATATGAGCTGGGGATATTCCTCACAACCTCCCAAGAAAAACTGATTCAGACTTTTGTGAGTTTCTAATCCATCTTTCACTTGCTGATATCACTGAGGGCAATATCGTGGAGAATTGCTTATGTTTTCTTCTAGGTACTTTATGGATTCTGGTCTAACCTGAACATCTTTAATCAATTTTAGAATGCAAATTTTTAGTCATTTACAAATCCAACACCCCTTCACCCCCCCCCAATTTGAGCTGGAGACAAGGGTATAATGAATGATCCTGTTCTATGTTCTACTGTTAACATTTTTGCAATGAAGACTGCATAAATGGAAAATTAACAGAGGAAGTAGGAGCAGCTGATATTCTCTTATTGTTTCAATAAACCCTTACCACACACATTCCAACATCCAATCAGAGCACCTCCAAGAATATGGCACCAGCTCCCCTAAAAAAAAAAATATATATATATATATATATATATATATATATATATATATATACCCTGCTGCCTACTAGATATTGTCTCTCCTCTGGGACTGCCATGCCTATGTGTGTGCCCTACGAAAGTGTGACAAATTGTCCCCTAATCGAGGTCATAATAGTCCACTGGGTTAAATAAGTCTAGCTAGTTTAAACATGAGTACAGCAAAATTGCCCCCAGGCAAAAATAAAATAGGAAATTATCATGCATACCTTATGCATACCTTTTTAAAAATTGAATCATACACATACTTTAAAGGTGTCTGCTTATTGGTCATATACATATCCGAGCCCTTGCTCCTAATTTACTTGCTAATTGGAACAGTGTCTCACATATCTGAAGCCAGGGAGCTAGGGTGGGGACAGAAATTGTGTTCAATAAATCGCCAGCTTATCCCCTTGCTCAAGGCTGCCCAGGCCTGCTTGCAACCTGGACATGCCACACCATCCATCTCTGTGACTGCCTATCAATTCTGGACAGAGGTCAGAGGTGTCAATCTGATTCTTGCAATGGTAAATTGCCACAGGAAACTTCCACCTTTTGTTCCAAACTTTGGTAACTTTTTTACTGATCCATATACAGCACTGATAACATTGAGTGCTCCCGTCAGTGCAGTAAAGGTTCTGACTTAATTCTGTCAACTTCCTTGAATATTATTAGCTTCATTTTATAAAGACAGGTCAAGGCATCAGTAATTGCATAATTCTGAAGTATTTTTTGGACTCATAAATCTGAGTCCAAAAATTGGACTCAGACCTTCTTGTCATACCCATTGACTCCCCAAGTTTGAGTCGTTAATGACTCTGCCCCTACTAGCCTCTGTGTCATATTATATGTCACCCCCTTAAGGGAGGGAAAAAGTGTCATTTCATTCTCTATGATAGTATTTTTAATTCTAACTATTATGTGTTCTCTAAGGGCAAAAACACATTAAGAAAGAGGTATATGACAGGGAAGATTACTGACTAGGCTAGAGATGTGAAATATTTGAATTTGTTTTATGACAGAAATAGATGAGTGCCCCAACACAGGAGAAGAGATTTACACCACTTCTCAGAGCTTTCCCAGGTGTGATATAGCACTTCCTTTCCACTCCCTCAATTTCTGATTACACTTAATTCAGTTGGGTTATTTGATAACTACATTTTCTTTTATCTTGTTTCCTTAAAGATGTATATGGTTGTAAAAGAGTGTAAGATTCCCTGTTTTGCCTTTGTTGAGACCTTCGGGCCTCAGACTTATGGAAGTTACTCCTCTGAGCCCTCTCCCATCAAATAAACCCTGCATCTGAAGTTCTCTGAATGGTGATTGGTAAGTCCCAATCCAATTGGGCCAACTTCTGCAACAGTTTAAGTCAGTTTTCTCTCTCCCATATAAAGAAATTTATGTCTCTAAAATACACTTCAGTTTAACCATTCTGTTCTCTTTTCATCCGCATTGGGCATATTTACATAGATTATAAGAAGTGTTCAGGTAACAGATTTTTTTATCCATTTACCAGTTGATAGCAATCTTGTTTCCATATTTTAGTGGCTATAATAAACAGAATAATTCCACCATACAGAGATACCTGGGTCTTAATTCCAAGAATTATTTCCCTTTGAGGCAACAGAATCTCTGCAGTTATGATTAAATTCAGAATTTTTCCGTTAAACAGATTATCCCAGATTAAGTAGGTTGGCTTGATAGACCAAATGAATTCTCTGTTCCTCCCCAGGGGGCCCTGTCTGGGGGCCCAGAAAGATGAAGGCCAGGACTGCAAAGTGCATCAGCCACTGTTAGACTAGGAGTTAAAAGGGGAACTCTTGCACCTGCTCACAGATGCTGGGGTGATCTGAATTTAAAGAATGAAGTAAGAAAGTCAACGAGAGAAGATGTGGCAGCTTATCAGTCTGATATGTGTGTGTGTGTGTGTGTGTGTGTGCGCCCACAGAGAGAGAGAAACATTTTTATTGCTGGCTTTGAAGACGGATGAAAGAAACTAATAAAGAAACTCTCTGATGTTGAGTGAGACTGGGGAGGAGGGGGAAGGTGAAATACTTCTTCCTAGAGTCTCCAGCAGAAACAAAAGGTCCTGCAGTTACCATAACTTTAGTTAAGCGACAGTGAATTTGAACTTATGAGACCACACCTGAAGTAGACTTTTTCTTATTTTAATCAACTACTTGGAAAATTGCCCTAGAGGTAATGGAAAAATAATACAACTGCTATCAACATTCACTTCAGGTCTTTATGTCGATACATATTTTAATTTTCCTCAGTCAAATTCTTAGGAATGAAAAGTTGGGTTCTGCAGTATGTCTAAACTTAACTTTATAAAGAAGTTTTACCAAAGTAGCTAAATAGTTTTATAGAAATATATATACTATGTCTTTGCACATACATGCACACGGGTTTCATTATGTTTTTATTAATACTTGATAAAATCAGTCTTTTTATTGTTGTTTTTGGTTTGGGGATCACATACGGAATCTCAGGGATTACTCCTGACCCTACACTCATAAATTACCCCTGACAGTGGTCAGCAGACCGTGTGGGATGCCGAGGATCGAATCCAAGTTGGCCATATGCAAGGCAGGTGCCCTACGTGTTGTACTCTCTGTCCCCGACCAGTTGATTTTTAAAAATTTATTCTTTTATTGAATCACCGCTTGGAAAGTTACAAAGCTTTCAGGTTTAAGTCTCAGTTATACAATGCTCGAACACCCATCCCTTCACCAGTGCACATATTCCACCACCAAGAATCACAGTATATGTATTTTTTTGCAATAACACTTCTTAGTTTTCAGACTTGTACTTTTCCCTAGTTATTCTGTTTCAGTGCCACTGAAAGTAGCATTTCTTCTAATTTTGTTAGCAGATTATTTATTGCAAAACCACAGAGATAGAGTGAGTTTATGTAAATTATTCTCATTTCATGAAAACTTGCTTAACTTTTTATTAGCTTTAATAGTTTTTAGTAGATTACTCAGTATTTTCTATGTAAGGCAATTACATATGTGTTTATAATTCTGCTTCTTTCTATTAAAATTGGATTTCTTAATTAAAATATGCTGCATTTGGGTGTTTTGTTTTGTTTGGGGATCTAGTAGTGCTTAGGATTTACTCCTGGTTCTATTCTCAGGGATCACTTCTGGTGGGGCTTAGGGGACCTTATGTGGTGCTGGGGACAGAATCCAGGCTGGTAGGGCTAATGCCCTACCCACTGTATTATCTCTCCACCAAAAGGTGTTAGATTTTGTCAAATTCATATTCTACATATATTGAGATAATCTTGTGATTTTTAATTTTTTTGTTTCTATACAACAAGTCTCACAATGGAGATGTTACTGGTGCCCGCTCGAGCAAATTGATGAGTAACGGATGACAGTGATACAGTGATACAGTGGTATTATAGTGTAGTAATAAACTTTTTGAAATAAGATAGAACTTGCATTTCTAGAATAAATCCCACTTGTTCATTTGTGTGAAACTATGTTTATGTTGCTGATTTGATTTCCTAGCATTATGAAGATATTTGTGTTAGTAATAATACGTTTTCCTCTATAGTTTATTTTTCATGTGATATTTTTGTCTCATTTCATAATTGGGATGATATCTAAACATCACAAACTGAATGAAAGATTGTTGTTCTTAAATATTTGGGGACAATATCTGGTTCTTTAATTTTGGGTGGTCTTTAATTTTTTTAATTTCTTCATTTTTTGTGTGTTGATATTTGTGATTGCAATAGTCTCACAGGTCATCTTGAGCAGGCTTTCTGTGTTTTATAGGCTTCTATAATTTATCAGTCTTGACAGATGAACATACTCTTGAGCTACATTTACTGGCACCCTGGCCTGAGGTTTTTGCTTGGAGATAAAAATGGTATTAGTATTAAATTCTATAACACCCTTCCTGAGTAGACAGGAAAAGGAATGCTCATTAATAAGTGTAAAATTACTTGCATGATCATCATATCAGGTAAGTTTATTTCTTTGTTCCTAAAAAGATATAATGGAGAGAACATATGTAATTACACAAGATGTCCTCCTCACTTTGGTATGACTTCTACATAGGGCTCATGTTTTGTAAGAATCCCATGATTAACTTTCCTCTCCATGTAAGGTAAGACTAATTTCCATAAATATATACGCCAGGGAAGTGTGGGGTCCCACAGTTACTGGAGAATTGGTTCACTGAGACCTTCATCTTTGCATCTTAACCCAAGGGTGCAAGGTTCCCATTCTTGTCCTCTAGGTGGCCTCCTGGGTCCCTTCTATGATAAACCTGTTTCCCAGGGTCTTTTTATGTTGAAGAGTTCCAGTACAGACCAGCTACTTGACAACATTCCACATTTCCCACAGGAGATTTTTCAGAGCTTAAGGATTTATTTTTGCATGTTGTATAATTTTAGAGATGTAGAGCAGTATTGAAAACCAATGTCATATTGACAGGTCTATCAGAAGCTTTTGGTGTCCAGTGCAAATCGCATTTTGTTGTTCTGAGGGCATCCTTGGCTGTGGTCAGGGCTTACACTTGCCTCTGTGAGACCAGCTTCCAAATCATGGAGCGATACTCCTGACTCCTATCTCTACTGTCCTTAGGCGTTAGTCTCCTATTATGTTTACACTATATTCCACAAATGATTGCAGTCATTCTATGTCTGTCCCTCTCTTTCTGACTCATTTCACTTAGCATGGGACTCTCCATGACCATCCACTTATATGCAAATTTTATAATTTCATCTTTTCTAACAGCTGCATAGTATTCCATTGTGTAGATGTACCAGGGTTTCTTTAACCAGTCATCTGTTCTTGGGCACTCGGGTTTTTTCCTGATTTTGGCTATTGTAAATAGTGCTACAATAAACATATAAATACAGATGTCATTTCTACTGTACTTTTTTGCACCTCCGGGGTATATTTCCCAAAGTGGTAATGCTGGGTCAAATGGGAGCTCAATTTCTAGTTTTTTGAGAAATGTCCATATTGTTTTCCCAAAAGGCTGGACCAGTTGGCATTCCCAACAGCAGTGAAAATAGTCTCTTTCTCCCCACATCCATGCCAACACTGGTTGCTTTTATTCTTTTGGATGTGCAGGCACTGTTGTTCAAGTTGCTTTTGTGTCTCCATGGGGACACATCTTGATCCTGATCAGGGAGGGAGGGTCAGTTCTTCAGTGTGAAGTGTTTCATCCACTCCTTGAAGGAAGGGAAGTCTGGATCTGGTGCTGACTCATAGTAGGGCTTCTAGCTGGAAGTCTCACCAGTTTACCTGTTGAGACACAAGCATACCCTCAATCCGCACACTATTAATTTTCAAGGTTTTGCTTTTAAAAGACCTTTGGTCTTTGAGAGTCCTTGAGAGTCAAAATTTAAAAAATTTTAAGGTAAGTTATGTATTATTTAAGACATAGCTATATTCTGGTTCATGGGAGGCCCATCCCCATATGCCCCTCCCATTTGGGTTTTTTTTGGGGGGTGAGGCATACCTGATGATGCTCAGGAATTACTCCTGACTTTGCACTCAGAAATGATACCTGGCAGTGCTCGGGAGACCACATGGGATGCTGGGGATCAATCCTGAGTCAGCTGCTTGCAAGGCAAGAGTCCTACCAGCTATACCTCTCTAGCCCCACCCCAAACTCTTTTTCATTTTTATTTCTTCAATTTTTTGATCTTATTAAAAGTTAATATACACAACATATACAACATTATATAAATTCCAATTTTATAGCATTTCTCTTTTGAGTACAGTGCTTTCTGTTTGCACTGTAGGTACTAAGAGGCAATCATGTTTGTTCTTTTACCTACTTTCATCACACAGTTCTTATCCAGAGTGATCATTTTTAACTATCATTGTCATAGTGATCCCTTCTCTATCCTAACTGCCTTCTCCTCCCAACACTGAAGGCAGGGTTCCAACCATGGGCCAATCCTCCTGGCCCTTATTTCTAATGTCCTTGGGAATTAGTCTCATACTACGATTTTTTATAACGCACAAGTGAGTGTAATCATTCTATGTCTGCCTCCTTCTGACTCATTTTGCTCAGCATGATGCACTCCATGTCCATCCATTTGTAAGTGGATTTCATGACTTCATTTTTCCTGGTGGCTGCATAGTATTCCATTGCGTGGATGTACCATATTTCTTTATCCAGTCATCTGTTCTCAGGTACTTGGGTTGTTTGAGATTCTGGCTGTTGTGAATAGTGCTGCAATGAACATAGGAGTGCAGATGATGTTTCTTCTGTGTAGTTTGAGGGCGCTATGGTATATTCCCAAGTGTTATTGCTGCATTAAATGGGAGCTCAATTTCAAGTGGGGTTTTGTTGCCAATATTTTTTTCCCAAAAGCCTGGACCAGTAAGTGTTCCCACCAACAATGAATGAGAGCTCCTTACTCTTCGCATCCACACCAGCACTGCCAACCCCTTTTTCAAAGAAGAGTTTCCACGGTTTGATGGTCTTATTCTACTGTATTTTTCTGGAGCAGTTTGAATCTTTGGGAGTCTTACTTTTAAGTTACTATTGTAGAAACAATGAAATGTCTATCCTAGAACTTTTTTATTTTACTGCTGACATAAAAATTTTATGTATTCTCATTGATAACTCAAGCTATAAAGGTTTGCATTCTGTGAAGCACTATTTTATTCCTAATTGAACCATATTTTCTCTACTCATTTTAGATTATTCTTTCCTAAACTTTTGGTAGTAGAAGCAACTTCAGTGCTTTAATGCCAAGCAAACATAAACAAAGATAAGCAATGAAACAATATCAGATTAAGAAGCTTCTGTGCTACAAAAGAAATGATGACTAGAATAAAAGGTACCCACGGACTGGAGAAAATATTTACCCATTTCTCATCTGGCAAATGGTAATACCTTGGTCACTGTCACTGCCATCCCGTTGCTCATTGATTTGTTTGAGCGGGCACCAGTAATGTCTCTCATTGAGAGACTTATTGTTACTGTTTTTGGCATATCCAATACGCACGGGTAGCTTGCCAGGCTCTGCCACATGGCCTCCATACTCTCGGTAGCATGCTGGGCTCTCCGAGAGGGGCGGAGGAATCAAACTTGGGTCGGCCGAGTGAAAGGCAAACGCCCAACCGCTGTGGTATCGCTCCAGCCCCTGATCAGATTTTTTAAATGTGGCATTATATATACAATTAAACTCTAGTTAGTATGAGAAAAATTGAAATCATATAGTTTACTAACAAATTAATGAAACTAGAGGGTATAATGCGGAATGAAGTCAGAAAGAGGAAAAGTTATATGATAATATCTCTTTGTATGTAGAATATAAAGAAACATAGTAAGAGAGCAACAAGTAGAACTAAAGCTTTTTTCTACAGAACTGAGTTCAGCTGTGGGAGGAGGAGGGAAAGGAGGGAGAGACCCTTGGGACATTAGTGGAAGGAATCAAGCACTCAGTAGGGAGACGTGGTTTTAGAATTATGTAAATTATGTATGCATAAACTACCCTTGACAGTGCTGTAAGTCATGGGACATCAATAAAAATAGGTTTGTGGGTGGAATTCCAGGCTCCTCTGAATAGCTTGATTTAAGAAACTTAGTTGGATGTCTTAAGCTCAGGTATTCCTGAGTGTAAAGCCAAAGACATTTAAAAATTATTTATTTATCAGTGGTTTATAATGTTATGGAATTTTAGGGTTTTGACTTTAAACAAATGCCTCCATAGTTCCCATTGCCTTCTAAAAGATCGTTTTGGGGAATGATGAGTAGGTACATCAGTTAGTGAAATAATTTACTGGGAATATTATAAGTAAAAGGAAAGTTTACTAAGAAACTATATGGTTGCAAAGAAGAGGCACATAGGCCATACTTCAAAGAGTAAAGGGCACAGTGCTGATATTTGTTTGGGTTTGTACATCTTTATTTGGATGTGATACCTACTCATGGGAAGCTATCTGTGTGATTTAGACCTGAAAATGTGAATTAGACCTTGAAGTGTGGCCTGGGAAGGTCTCTTTATATTGCACAGACGTTACCTGCATCCTACTGATAAGTATTTTGTTGGGTTGCTGTAAGATAACATGTGGGCATTGTTTCATGGGACCAAAAGCCTGCTGCGACATCACGAAAGGATAAGGATGGTGGTTTAACTCCACATTGCAGTTAACCTGAGAGATTTATGACTTGTATCTCTGAATGTCCGGTACTGGCTTCCTGTATCCTGCTTGTGCCTGGAAACAAGAAAACTATTGAAGAGTATTTTATAACTGTGACTCTGTAGGTTTAAAGTGGGAAATTTTTCTAACCAGTACTCATAATCCCTCTACTCATTCCTTCCACTCTCCACCTCTCTTTCTTAAAACCACCATGGTTTTCACAAAATCTAGGAGTTTTGGTTGCTCTAATTATTTTTATTCCACATGTAATAAAACCATTCAGTAGCAGTCTTTTGCCTTCTTATTTATTCGACTTAGCATATCATCCTTGCTAAGGATGATCCTTGCCTTTACTGATAAGTATTTTGTTGGGTTGCTGTAAGATGAAACAGGGCCCATTTAATGCTTCAACAATCATCCTTGCCTTTACTAAGGGCCCATTTAATGCTTGATGGTTTTCTGTTTTCACCACACTGAAAGGTTATCAGGGGTTAGCTCTAGCTCATTGCTTAAACTGTAGGATAACTCAGTGCCAGAGATTGAACCCAGGTCTCCTGTATAGAGCCTGTTGCTCTCAGACCTTGGGCTCTCTCTGACCCATTTTATCTTCTTTAATGACAGTGTAATAGTTATTTGAGTCCACTGAGCCCCACAACTTCTTCATTCAATCCATCCACTTATGAACATTGATGAGAATGATCAGGTTTTGTAAATAATGATAATATGAACATATGGGTGCAAATATAATTTTTAAATTAGTGTTTTCATATTCTATGGATAAATAACTATGAGCAGTATAGCAGTATTATATAGAGTCTCCAGTTATGTTTTCTTTCTTTTTTTTTTTTTTTTTTTGCTTTTTGGGTCACACCCAGCGGATGCACAGGGGTTACTCCTGGCTCTGCACTCAGGAATTACCTCTGTTGGTGCTCAGGGGACCATATGGGATGCTGGGAATCGAACCTGGGTCGGCCTCATGCTAGGCAAATGCCTTACCTGCTGTGCTATTGCTCCAACCCCAGTTCTGTTTTCTTTTAAGAATCTACATACTATTTTATAGAGTACAACAAAGTGGTGGACCAAACTTATTTTTTCTCCACATTTTCACCAACACTTGTTGTTCCCAATTTTATTTTTCTTTTTGGGTCACACCTGGCAATGCACAGGGGTTACTCCTGGCTCTGCACTCAGGAATCACCCCTGGCAGTGCTCAGGGGACCATATGGGATGCTGGGAATCGAACCCAGGTCGGCTGCATGCAAGGCAAACACCCTACTCGCTGTGCTATTGCTCCAGCCCCCCAATTATTTTTTATAATTTGTTTTCACTGGCACAACGCATTATCTTAATCTGATTTGCATTTTCTTAATGATGGCTGATATTAAACATTGTGAGCCATCGATACTCTTCTTTTGACATATCTGTCTGTGGTCACAATAATATCTATTCAGATCTTTTTCCCATTTCTTGATTAGGTTCCCAGTTTTTTTACAGTTGAATATGTGGGTTCTTTTTATATTTTGGTTATTAACCCCTTGCCAGATGTGTGGTATGATTATATCTCCTCCCTGCTTTTTATTTGTGATGGCCTCTGAAGTGTTCAGAGAAGGTGCTTGAACACAGACCCCACTGAGTCCAAGTTGTGGGATAATAAAGAGTTTACCAGGACTGAGACAGTTTAGACAGATCAAAGGTTCATGGAAGACAGTACACTCAGCAGACTGATGCACGGAAGCCTCCAAAGAAAGAGACCTGTCTAGTATTTTTCGGGATCACTTCATCTGGGCTGCTTCAGATGGGAAATTTCTGCTTTCTATAGATTAGTTAGTCCTGGGAGAGGATAAGCAAGAAACATGTACCTAATTTGGGGAGAGAAAGTGAATTATATATTCTAAGCCAATAAAGATAAGAAACATGTATAGTAATTGGGATCAACTATGAAATGTTCTAAGCCAATCATATAGAGATAATGAAATATACATGAAATAATTTTCATTTTCATTTTCTCGCCTGGAAAGGGAGTAGTGTGGCCAATTCTAGGAATTTGGATTGGCACAGGCATAGAATGCATGTTTTACTGGGCCAAACTGATAAGACCCGGACCCTAAACCAGTTCTCGGAAGTGGGGGGTCAGAATGAAGCAACAGTAGGGCCTGTGAGCCTCCTGGTCACAGCTGCTTATCTTAGCAAGGTGGGTCTCTGCCTGACAGGCCTTTGAAATGGGGGATTAAGTGAGGCATCCTTTAGGGGCTTTTGCTAGACCACTTCCTTTTGTTGTTTATGCATCTCTTAGTGTGATGTGGTCCCATTTGTTTATTTTTGCTTTTGTTCCCCCTAATGTTCAGTCTACACTACATCCTACATCTCTGAAGTTTAGCACCTAGAGGATTATGTATGCTCTTTTTTTATTTTTTGAGGGTGGGGGGAGAAAGGGGGAGGAGGAGAATAACTGGCAATGTTCAGTGGTTATTCCTGGCTCTGTGGTCAGAAATTATTCCTGGCAGTGCTCAAGGGACTATACAGGATTCTGGGGATCAAACCTATAGAACCTCTATATGCTATATAGAGCGAGGTAAGTACCATACACACTACGCTATCACTCCAGTCCATTCTATATATTTTATATTTTATATATACAAGAATTTAGCATTTTGAGTAAATTTGGTATAAAGTTCCTTCCTTCCTGATATCATTTTCTCCTTTTCCTCTTTCATTTTCTTCTTTTAATTAGTGCATCTTGAATTACAAAGTTATAAAGTAATTCATGATTGAGTTTCAGATGTACAATGTTCCAACACCAGTCTTTTCACCAATGTCTACTTCCTTCCACCGATTTTCCCAGTTTCCATTCTCTAAGTCAGGCATGGAGAGATCTGCCTATGTTCTCTTTTTACCATTATATTCTCTAAGCCAGCAAAGGTAGGCAAGTTCATCCTTTTATCTTTTCTTTAGGCACTGTAGCTTATAATACAGTTGCTGTGGGGCATTAAGCATGTCACTTTAGGTCCTTTCAGTACTTCATCCTTCTCTAGAGTCATCGTCTTTGTCATACTGTTCCCTTCCTTGGCCTAACCTCCTCCTCCAAACGTCTAGCTTCTTACTGAAGACCAGTTCTCATGCTCTTTTTTTCTATTGCCTTGGGCATTTGTTATTCCCCAACTATGTTTCTTTATACACCACATATGCGAGATCATTCTGATCATTCTGCAACTATCCCTCTTCCTCTGACATGATACTCAACTTTGTTCAACATGATACCCTTCATAGCCATCCATATGGTAGCAAATTGCATGACTAAATCTTTTCTAATGGCTGAGTAGTACTCCATTTGTATATGTACCATTAATATTTTTTATCCATTCATCTGTTCTTAGGCTAATGGGTTGTTTCCAGATTTGGGGGCTATTGTGAATAGTGCTACAGTGAACATAGGAGTGCAGATGTCTTTTCTTCATTGTGCTTTTGAAGACCTTGAGTATATTCTAAGAAATGGAATTCCTGGGTTGTATGAGAACTCAATTCTTAGTTTTTTGAGGAATATCTGTATTGTTTTCCAAAAAGGTTGGACCAGGGGCTGGAGCGATAGCACAGCAGGTAGGGCGTTTGCCTTGCACGCGGCTGACCCGGGTTCGATTCCCAGCATCCCCATATGGTCCCCAAGCACCGCCAGGAGTAATTCCTGAGTGCATGAGCCAGGAGTAACCCCTGTGCATTGCCGGGTATGACCCCAAAACAAAACAAAACAAAAAGGTTGGACCTTCAACATTCCCATTAATGGTGAATGAGGGTCCTCTCCCCCCTGCATTCATGCCATCACTGATTGCTGGTTTGTTTGTTTTTTTAATGTGTGTCAGCATAAAATAAAACATAGGCAGATCTCTCCATGACATTGAAGCTAGAGACATCTTCAAGTATCACTACTGGCCACGAAAGTAAAAGTGAAGATAAACAAATTGAACTACATTAAATTGAGAAGTTTCTGCACCTTAAAGGAAATAACGATTAGAATATAAAGGCACCCCACATATTAGGACAATTTATTTTCTCAACACTCATCTGAAGAAGAGTTAATAGCTGAGACATATAAAGCAGTTATAGAACTTTATAAGAAAAAAATCAAACCTATCCAAAAAATGGGGAGAAAACAGAAACTTCCTAGAAGAAAAACAGATGACCAAAAGACATGAAAAAACACTCTGTATCACTAATCATCAGGGAAATTAAATCTCCCTCCCTCCCTTCCTTTCTTCTTCTATCCTCCTTCCTTCTTCCTTCCTTCCTCCTTCCTTCCTTTCTTACTTTCCTTTCTTACTTCTCTTTCTTCTCTTTCCTTTCTTCATTGTATGGTTGTGGATCCTTTATTTGATTTGATTGCTTGTCCTTAGATTGGGGTACTGTACTGTTTTTTCCAATTTGTTCCTTTTATCTGAGTCCATGTTTCTCTTTTAATAACATACTGATTATATTACTATTATTTTGTAATAAAGTTTGAGGTTAGAAACCATGACACTCATATTTTTCTTTTCTTTCAGAATTGCTGTGACTGTGTGGGCAAAAACAACTCTCATATGACAACTTTATTCCTAAGTAGAGGATAATTTTATATAGAATAGATTTTTATGAATGTTTATTACAGGGCCAGGGATGTGTCTCAGTGATGGCATATGCCTTATATGTGTGAGACTTTAAGTTCAATCTCCAGGAAAGAGAGAAAGAAAGAAAGAAAGAAAGAAAGAAAGAAAGAAAGAAAGAAAGAAAGAAAGAGAAGAAAGAAAGAAAGAAAGAAAGAAAGGAAGGAAGGAAGGAAGGAAGGAAGGAAGGAAGGAAGGAAGGAAGGAAGAAAGAAAGAAAGAAAGAAAGAAAGAAAGAAAGAAAGAAAGAAAGAAAGAAAGAAAGAAAGAAAGAAAGAAAGAAAGAAAGAAAGAAAGAAAGAAAGAAAGAAAGAAAGAAAGAAGGAAAGAAGGAAAGAAAGAAAGAAGGAAAGAAAGAGAGAGAAAGAGAGAAGGAAGGAAGGAAGGAAGGAAGGAAGGAAGGAAGGAAGGAAGGAAGGAAGGAAGGAAGGAAGGAAGGAAGGAAGGAAGGAAGGAAGGAAGGAAGGAAGGAAGCTTCTGCACAATCTTGAAAAAATTGAAAAGTTGAAAAAATAATGCAGAAACTGCAATGCAATTTGGGGGTTTATTAAAAGCGTTGGCTAAATTCTAGTGTCCTGGAACAGAATAAATTATAATTACAAAAGAAAATTTGAGAAAAAAAAACAGAATAAGTTAAAATTCCAAAGAAATCATAGTAGTTTGATAGTGGAAATGAGACAAGCAGGCACAGAAATTGCAATTTTAAAATTCAGTTAGCATGGTTTGAAAGTTAATTAGTTGAGAAGCCATTAGGTTTTCCAGCATTTTGTTAGTATACCTCAATGATTAGGTTATTCAATTATAAAAATTGTTTTCCACAAGTTATTCTCTAGTAAAAATGTAGAGTGTACCTAAAATATTAGTAACTTTCTAAATACCTTAAGAGTTGTATGTTTTGTAACTTCAGACATAATTCAATTAAATGTTATCTAGGAAAATAAAATATCTGGCCAATAATTCTTTAAAGAAGAAGTAGGTTATAATGGAGGTGGGGGGGAAGCCAGTAACTATAAGTTTGAAGAGAGAAATCCTTGATCTAGAAATTATCACAAAAATCAGTCATTTTTCCCATATTTGGCAACGGAACAATGCTGTAATTTGTTTATTGGCACAGTAGGTAGAACTATAGTGAGTCACACACAAACATGTGCCTCAGCAGGAGGAAAGCCCATCCTGTCAAACCGTCATGACTTGAATTAACTTCTTACTCCTCTCCTTTGTTTCCCAAATAATATTTCACATTATGGGGTAGTTGAGCACATACGACTTTTTTACTCTAAGTTGTCAAGTTATATCCATGGTAGTCAAGTTCTGACAGAAAATTTAACAAATGTCTAGAGCATGAAAAGAAATTTAATAAGCTTAATTGGCACTTGTGAAGTAAATGCCATTGGATTTTTCTGTCCCTTCACCTTGAATTGCTTGCAAAGATCTCAATAAAGACTTGGCATGCTTCTTTAGAAATTTCCATGCCTTAAATTAAAGGGTGTAGATGTATAGGTAATCTGAGCCTGTAATAAAGATTGATTGCTTTACAATGATGCTACTGTATAAAGGTTGGCATGACCAGGAGAATACAGCTCAAATACAAAGAATTTCTAAACCACAGGGACTTCATGAGACTTTCTGTGTAAATAGGTTTTTTTTTTTAATAGCAAAACTTTGGAAAGGAAGAAATGGTTTTATTTTGTAATTAATTATTTACTCTTTGACAAAGTTCATTAGACATAAGTATTAATCACTGTCACTGTCATCCCGTTGCTCATTGATTTGTTTGAGTGGGCACCAGTAATGTCTCTCATTGTGACACTTATTTGTTACTGTTTTTGGCATATTCAATACACCACGGGTAGCTTGCCAGGCTCTCCAAGAGGGGCAGAGGAATCGAACACCAGTTGGTTGAGTGAAAGGTGAACGCCCTACGGCTGTGCTATTGCTCCAGTCCAGACATAAGTATTAATATTTTAAACAATTAAAGTAAAATCAAATGGATTAGTATTATTATTCATTACGTTTATTTACTAAAGATAAGGGAGAGAAGACAAGGATCCCTTCAAAAATGTAATTTTCTGCAGTTTTTTGAAAAAATAGCTTTCTAAATGTTAGTTTATGAAAAAATATTGCAGCTTCAACTATAGGTGAAGTGAAATGGGTTATGAATTATGAATTACACATTGCATCAAAATGTATCAACTTCAAACAAGTGAACAATTATTAATTCACAACTGCTGTAGTTAAAAAGCATTGGAATGTTTTGAGTCTTTCATAAGGTTATAATCTATTTATTGGCCAGAAATCCTTTCTCTGAAGCTTAAGTGGGTCTAGGAGCTTCCTTTCTAAGATTACAATTGTGGCTGTTCATAAGAGATGCTAATCTTTCACTACGTGGAACTCTCCATCAGATTTCTCACAACCTGGGCTTTCTCAGAAAGAGTGGCATGGCAGAGGAAGCATGGGAGTGATCCTTGCATACAGAGGGTAGTTAGCTCTTATCACCGCCAGATATGACCCCAAAACCAAACCTAACAACCAAAATTTAAAAAAAAATCGGAACAACAACTAAAAATAGAATAATTCAAGGATTTAAATTCTTGAGAGTGTATCTTTGTGGTCAACTTTTTTTGAGGAGATCCATACCCGGAAGTGCTCAGACCTTATTCCTGGAAATCCTCAGGGCTTCTGGCAGTGATTGGGGAACCCTGTGGGGTGCCAAGATTGAATTCAGGTCAGCCATGTGCAAGGCCCACACCTTACCTACTATGTTATCACTTCTGACCTACTATGGGGTCAACCTTAAAAAAAAAATTATTCTAGTTTAGGTTACATAGTTAACGTTTATAGTATTGTTAACCAAAATAGTGTTAACATTTATAGTAGTGTTAACATTTATATTATTGATGTACAAAAATTACTGTACCCCCCATCTTTGGGTATTGATGATTCTACACTATTCCAGTTGTTTTACATATCTGTTTGGTATGCAGGCTGATAAATTTTATGTCAAGCATACTATGGTAACAAAATTAAGACAGGCGATATGATGAAATAGTTGGCTAGGATCTATGGGGCAGAGTACACTTCCTGGGATGTGTCACTACCACACACATACTGTGTTACTAATTACAAAGGGATGTGAGAGATTAATACAAACTCATTTTATCCTATTAAAAGTCCAAGATTATGTTTTCCAATTGTAAATCTATTGTAACGTTCCCATATGAATGAAACTAAATTAAGAACATAGTTGATAGAATGATATAAATAAAGTAGGGTCCACTTGGCTGTTGATTTTTAAGAATCAGATCTAGTTTTATGTGTTACTAATTAGAATTGAGTAGAATTGTCCAATTCAGTAGTGGCGAGTTCTGGGTCCTTGTGAATGGAATGAAAGATTGTCACAGACCACTGGAACTCTGGTTTCACAACTCTTTTATGGAACAACTAAAGTTGACATATCTCTGTTAGATGGAACAACTGAAGAAAAAGGAGCCTCTGGGTTCTCTTATTCTCCATCTTGTAGACCACCCTCCTTTTATTCTTCTTGTACACACATATCTCTAGCTCCTGACCCCCATTTATAATCACATGGGTTTGTGCGTGTATATAAATAAAAATATATACAAATAAAATATATATAAATATGTAAATAAATATGTATACATTCTAAAAGGTTTTATTGCAGAAAGCTTTTGCATGATTTACTTTTTACTCGTGTTCAGCATGCTTCCAGTGATATTAGAATCACTTGGATGGATGATGGTCAGCACACACACACACACACACACACACACATACACACACACACACACACATATTTTGTCTCCCCAGCCCTTGCTTATTTCTGCTATCAGATTGGTTGACCAACAGTCTGTACACACACATTCTCTCTCTCTCTCTCTCTCTCTCTCTCTCTCTCTCTCTCTCTCTTCCTCTCTCTCTCTCACACACACACACATACACAAACACAAACACACACAATCAAATCATGTATATATATGATGGAATAACTGAAATTCCCAACTACCATAACTGCCACTCCTCTCCACCAGTGGCATGAGATCTCTGCTGCTTACTGGTTTCTGCTTTTGATTGGCTTGTGGGACAGGCCAGTTAGATTGCATATGGGGAACAAGCTGAAAGCTTAAATTATCCAGCCCCTCCCTCCTCATTTTCTCATTATTTGGCCTCTCCCTCCTTATATCCTCCTTATCTGGTCCATTTTTGATGGTTTCCTTCTGATCTGTGCTCTCCTATTTCTTCTGTAACAGAATCACAGCATCAGGAAAGTCACTTAATATATCTTGGTTTATTATAGTAGCTAAAAATTAGAAAAAGTAGAATACTGTATGATTTCTAAGAGTAATTCATCTTCTAAATATGTTTTTTAAAATATTCTGATTACAGGGGCTGGAGTGATAGCACAGCGGGTAGGGCGTTTGCCTTGCACACGGCCGACCCGGGTTCAAATCCCAGCATCCCATATGGTCCCCTGAGCACCGCCAGGGGTGATTCCTGAGTGCATGAGCCAGGAGTGACCCCTGTGCATTACTGGGTGTGACCCAAAAAGCAAAAAAAAAAAAAAGAGAGATAAAATATTCTGATTACAATAAAAATTCTCAAAAGGATCCATCTAACAACACTTGTATAATAAACTGTACGGTAAGAGAAATGCTTCACAAATAGACCAGTAGTATCGGTGAAGTAGTCAAAGAAAACAACTTTATCAGAATGAAATTAAAGTGGCATTCACTTGTGACAAATTCACATGCTATAAGCATCTAGTACAGACAAACAAGATTTTTTAATAAGCTTTAATTTTTATTACAGAAAAAAAATTTTTTTTTTCATCACACCCGGCGATGCACAAAGGGTTACTCCTGGCTCTGCACTCAGGAATTATTCCTGGCGGAGCTCAGGGGACCATATGGGATGCTGGGGATCGAACCTCGGTCGGCCGCGTGCAAGGCAAACGCCCTACCCGCTGTGCTATCTCTCCAGCCCCTATTGCAGAAAACTTTTGCGTGATTTACTTTTCACTCCTGCGTTCAGCATGCTTCCAGTGATATTCGAATCACCTGGATGGATGATGGTCAGCGCACACACTATAGTATTTCCCACAGGCTGTGCCCAACTCAATGTTATTGCCACTGGAGTCTTGGCCACCATGGCAAAATACTTGATTTCAGATTTCCTGGACGCCGGGCACTTGTTGGCGAGAATGACCAGCTGTGCCTTGCCTTGCCTTGCTTTGCCGGGTCATCGTCATCGTCTGCTTGTAGCCCAGTACGCACTTGCAGTTTTTTCATCATTACATGTAGCCGGGAGTCGATGGACACCAGGGACTTTTTTATTTCTTTGCGGTCAGCATCTTTCTGTGTGGGACAGCCCCCACGAGGAGCCGCCAAGAAGGCAGGGGAGAGGGAGAAAGCCAGACCAGATTCGCTTTTTAAGTGGCAAACAAACGTCTTAGAGATTCCTCCTGTAAGGGAAGAGCAGGTGTTCCCAAAACAGAGTTCACGTGATAATGTATGTAGCTAACTCTGTTTCCATGCCATCAGGCCTACATGCCTCTACTTTTAAGATCTTTATTGAGACTCAATTTACTCAATACAAAATTCACCTGCTTTACATGAACAACTCAGTGAAATTTTACGAACTATGGACTTGTGCAGTGATCACAGCATAATCTTACTATATAGTGATCCGTATCCTTTTGTAGTTAATTATTCTTTTAACACCCATTCACAGGCAGTCGCTAGTACCCCTTCGTTTTTTTACTGTAAATTTGTCTTTCCTGGACATTTTGTAGAATATTTATCATACAATATGTCGTTTTTTGCGCCCATTCACATAGCAAAAAATGTTTGAGTCACACTTCTGCATTGTAACATGCAGTGGCAGTTTGTTCCTTGTATTGTCAAGCAACTTTGTATGGAAAAACCACATTCTATTTAACTTCTTCACCTATTGGTAAACGTTTTGGTTGCTTCCTCTTTGGTATTATTAAGAATAATGCTACTGTGAATACCTATGTAATTTGTGGGTATCCCTTTTGATCGAAGGGAATTTCTGTGTTGTAGGAATGATTTTTTTAACTGTAAAACTGTGTTCCATAGTGACTACCCCAGTGATGCACATAGGTTCATGTTTCTCCACATTCTTCAACAAGTTTATCTATCATATTTACTACATCCACAGACATTGATGGCTAGTGAGAAAAATATAAATTGGGGACTTGCTGACTGCACCTCCAGAAGATCCTACGTCTTATTGATGGTGGACTTCTGCATTGAACATTTTGCATTGAACACTTTGACCAATGAAACAACTGCTTTCTGAACTAAATTCTTCCTGATACCGAAAAGAAATTCTATCTTAGAAGCACAGATGCATATTGTTCATGCTCATAATCAAGTCAAGCCAAAAAAAAAGTTCCTTAAATAAAAGTGCCCTATCATCACCAATAGTTCATTTTACTACACAAATGCCACTTACTTCATAGCTATCTGCCTCAGAAGTATCTCAGAAAATAGTTCAATGTTCTTATTTTAATCTAACATTTTACTTATGATAAAACATATTGCAAGCAAGAAAAATTCTGAGTGCTTATTTAGGGAAAAATACCTATCAGTTATCCCTAGATTTAGTTTAAAGGCTTTCCTAAGTTTAAAGGCTTTTTTTCTTATGCAAATATAAATATTAAACAATAAAATATATGTGCCCTGCAGTTTTTAGAATCTATGTTACTAGGTTTATTGCTTAGGAAAGTTTTTGTTAATGAATCTGCCCTAAATAAACTGACTTTTAAGGATGTAAGATGATACAAAATAATGATTTAGTGCTGAAATAAAATTTTGTCAATTTTATTAAAAGTGGATTCCATTTCTCAACATCTTTAAGTTTTTAAGACCATTTTATTATATTATTTCATAGGAATAAGTTAGCTCAATGAAATTGTCACTGATAGGAGTACAAAATTAGCACCACATGACTATAAATGCAGATTGCCACAATCTTTCCAATATGTACAATCTTCCTTTATACATACACACACTATATATATATATACAGCTAATAAATAACACTTAAGGCCAAAGCATTGTGAAGTCTTAGGAAGTCAGTTTCTAGTACTAAATACTGATTTAATTTATCTTAAATCCATGCACCTTTAGCCAAAACCCAAACCCAGAAAATTAATAAATTAGCAATAAAGGGGGATGCAACAACAAATTACACATAATTTTATTTTTTTAGAGATAATTCATTTCAAGCCTGCTGATTTTAATCACAACATTCATCATACTTTATATAGATACAACCACATTTCTCACATGAAGTGCTGTAGTTTTGGCACTTCCAGAACAATTTTTTTTCCAATATGTTCCGATACATCTCTTTATCATTTCCCTTTTAAACCACACTGAAAAATAAACATACATGCAGGGCTTCATATGTGAGAATGTTTTCAGATACCAACATATGTTTACAGTTCATAGTCCTAGCAATAGTCTCTGGAATATTTTCTTCTTTAAAACTTTATATTAACATATAAAAAGCATTCTAAAATATGAATTTACTTTATACGTATTTCATTCCTAACTCAACTGATTGTTAAAAACAACTTTCATGGCCTTCCATGTGACTCTGGCAATTGAAGACACATAATTGCTCTTAATGGATCGAAATACATTAAGAGCAACACATCAAACACATCCAGTAATTTTTTCACCTCTTAATAAAAATGGTTCTTGTCTAAAATTTGTCAGAGTCTGCATAATGCAAACTCTAAGCCTGAGCACATGTTTTCCTAACAAATCAAGGAATAAAGAGATGCCTCAAGTAAGACTGAGATAAACCAAACTTTGATTATTGACTACTGGATATTAAATGATTTCAAATTGATAAGCATAAGGTTGACAATATGAAAATATAATTGCAGTATCATTTCTTCTTCTGTAGTTAAAGTTATGTGTCATTCAAGGATTGTAGACTCCCCTTAAATACCTACAGAGAAAATTGTTAAAATACAATCTTAAGACAAAGAAAAGGAAGGGAGAGTTTTAAGCAATAAGCTGCAAAGACAACTGCATATTAATCTAAACATTCTATCTTTTTAAATTTGTCACTAAATTATGACATAATCAATTACATGGGAGTATTTTAATGGGTTAGTGGTATTATCCATTCTTTTTCCAAGACCTGGGCTATTCATGACCAATGGCAAAATCAGAATCAGTCTCAAAAAATCCGGTATTTAAACTTCTAAGTAAATAGGTCTAACTGATGTTACACAAATTCATTTTCTACATTCTGACTTGGAGAAGGTATCTGAGGAAAGTACAGGTTACAAATTAAGATAGAAGGCTCCAGCCAATTTTAAGTTATATCTATATTCACTACATAGAGAAGCCTTATTCTTTTACCATGGCCCCAAACAGTTCCTATTTCTTTCTCAAAGAACAACATGCAACACTTTTCATACATACTGTCTTTAAATGTTAGATGTGCTATTTGGCCACTATACACCTCAAATTTAATTATCCACCTTTCAGTATTTGAGGTTGTCCTAAAATAACTAACAAAAATATATCTGGGCTTAATTCTTGGAAAAATACATATTTAACAACCCAGGCACTGGGCATCTTTTGCAAAAGTTGTTCCATTCTTCACAGAATTCATGTGTTCTTATTTTTGCAGATTTCCCTGGTTTCTGAAAAATAAGAGGAAGAAGGACAATTTACTATCTGAATATTTTACAATCATCCCCTTAGCTCCCTTTTATTATGAAAAATTTCAAATGGATGTTCAGTACAAAGGTTGTGAGAATAAAACAAAGTTGATGTGAATAATGAATCTGAGACAGCAGCAGGCTTAGAGAGATACAAGATGATTCATATCTATTTAGGCAGAGTTGAATAAAAAGCGTTTACTGAAAACTAAGACAAATTATTTTTATTTTTGTTTTTTTTGTTGTTGTTT
The DNA here is from genome assembly GCF_027595985.1 of Sorex araneus. Lineage (NCBI taxonomy): Eukaryota > Metazoa > Chordata > Mammalia > Eulipotyphla > Soricidae > Sorex > Sorex araneus. The sequence goes on along the minus strand of NC_073308.1, from coordinate 40,193,788 downwards.
TCTGGGGGCCACACTAACTGATGCTCAGGGATTACTCCTGGCTTTGCACTCAGGAATCACTCCTGGCAGTGCTTAGGGACCATATGGGATGCCAGGGCTTGAACCTGGGTGGGCCGCATGCAAAGTAAGTGCCCTACCCTCTGTACCATCACTCTGGTCCCAACAAACTATTTTTTAAAACTAACAATATTCATTTTCAAAACTTGGTGAATGAAATTTCTGTTTATTCATTTAATTTCTTATGATATGATACTTATAAAGAACTCTCAGATGAGATATTAATTAATTATCATTAATGATAATCTATTTTAATCATTTATCTTAATTGTTTATTTAACTAACTTAAATCAATTAATTTTATTCATTTAGAGTGGAAACAACTACAGTTTTCTAATTTTATTTGAAATTACCTCCTAGATAAATATGAAATATATAAAATTAAAGCTGCCTAAGTTCCGATAGAGAAGGGAACACCAAGTAAAGTGTGGTTGGACGACCTGCTTGGGACAGGAGATGCGTGCTGAAAGTAGACTATAAATTGAACATGATGGCCACTCAATACCTATACTGCAAACCACAACACTCAAAAGGAGAGAAAGAAAAAAAGGGAATGCCCTGCCACAGAGGCGGGTGTGGGGGGGGCTTGAGTGGTGGGGGTGCGAGGGATACTGGGATCATCGGTGGTGGAGAATGGGCACTGGTGGAGGGATGGTTACTCGAGCATTGTATGACTGAAAGACAAGCACGAAAATCTATAATTCTGTAACTGTATCCTCACTGTGATTCACTAATAAAAAAAATAATAAATTTATTTTTAAAAATTAAAGCTGCCTAAATTGATATTTAGGTCAATGTTATCTCATTAGTCCTTAATCAGATGAAGAATGCCATATTCCCAGATATATTCTGTAACATGTAGCATTGCACTATAGCCCTGTCGTCCCATTGTTCATCAATTTGCTTGAGCGGGCACCAGTAACGTCTCCATCGTGAAACTTGTAACATATAAAATTAAGAATTACTCATAAATATCTGGAGTTAATTTTCAATGTTTTGAAATTTTTTTAGCATTCACAGAGAATGATTTTGGGACAATATATGTGCCATGTGTGTTTATGCATTGTTTGTATGTGATGAAAAAATATAGTATAAAGTCTCTACTAAGGTAATGATTTTATTATTCTGCCCAGCTTAATACAAATAGATACTCTCCAATCTCATGTTTATCTCAATCTCAATCTCATGTTGAGTGCTCTTAATGTTTTTCGAGCATTATTTTAATGACATTATTTTGTCACTCAAAGTTTATATGCCCCAATTTTATTTTTACTAAAAAATATAAATAATATATATTATGTATTCATAAAGTCTGGAGTATATATATGTATATATATAAATGTTACTGATCTCATTTACCTATTTTTTCTAATTTAATCCATAGTGGACATGAACATTATATTACAAAATATAAGTTGAAAACAGGGAAAATTCTCTAGTATCTTTGCTATATTTTTTGAATGGGTAGTTTTTATCCTTCACTTTTTGTTTATAAATGGAATTAGGATGGGAAGACAAACTAATAGCAATTAAAATTTTTATTTCTAGAAGGGAGTGTGACTTTCTCATTGTTTATGATGTCTGGTTTATATGACATAACCTAAGATTTCACCTCTTTGTATCTATCACCCATTAGCACTTGACATTTGGCAGGAGAATGAGAAAAAGAATAAATAAATTGGCATATCAAAGGCATTCAGGAGAGGATGAGAGAGTCACATGCTTCGTCTCCACTTAGCACTGGTGTTTTGGAAAGATTCCGCCGGCAGTTGCCACATGGATTAGTGTTAAAGGTCAGGTAGAAGAGAGCCAGGGAGAATTTTTTTTTTTTTGGACATGGAAAAAGAAGTAGTATCTTCTACCCTCTAACTCCATAACTGCATGAGCTCTTGGGGAGTTTTGCAATGACTGCGTCATGGTTGCCCGCTTGGCTCTCTGCAGTGAGTCTACTTGCACCTAGAGAACCAAGAACTATAAACTGCATCTTATTTTCTGCTTCGCTGGGGATAAAAACCAAAAAAAAGGCTGCATCCACAATGATGACTGCTAACTTGTGTTACATGATTTTGTACATAATAATTATAAGGATAGCAGGAAAACACAGAAAAAAATTATAAGTGAAGATTGTGTGATGATTCAAAAATAAGTCTAAAGACTGAACTTAACACAGAGGTTACAGCTGGCAGAAAGAATAGAAAAGGAGGCAGTATTTCCAAAGACAAATAATTGGATATGATATATATATATATACAAAAGGGCGATAAAAGATCCTCTGATAGCTTGATCATAAGAATCAATGATGTATGTCTTTATTTATTAGAGGGTGGAGTGCAATGCATAAAACAACATCTCTCAAAATGCAAGCTAAGGGTAGCAGAAAGCTTTAGCCCATGACACTTACCAGCCAGACCTTTTATTCAGAGACTTATCATGACATTTCACAAATACCAAAGGTGCCTTTCCTTTTTGTAAATAAGACACTTTCTCCCTAGAACAGAAGATCACCCTGCAAAAAAAGATAAATAAATATGAGCACATCATATGGAACAAGAAACAGTAATCCAAAATTTATTATTAAAGCGGGTTAAAACCCATCTGATCATTCTGATTAGTTATTTTGATATTTTTAATGTTAAAATTTTTATTTAATTAAATAACTGTAATTTACAAAGTTATTGATAGTTAAGTTTTAGGCATATATTTCTCATACCACATCACCCTGCCTCCAGCCCCCGCCCCATCTGCCACCTTGATACACACACATTACAGAGTTCGGGGTTGCAGCTTAAGTCTCATGTTTTCACTGTCGTTGGTACTGTGCTTTGGATATGTAGCTATACCACTCTCCCACATCACCAGTATAACTAGAGCTTCAACCACTGTTCACCCATTACTTCCCTTTTTCATCTTCTTCCTCACCCCCTTGATTTCTTTCCTTCTCTGTCCTTCTCCTCTCTAAACTCTGGGGTCTGGGTCAATAGTGATCTAGGCTTCCCCCCTTTACTTATCTGTAATATCTAAAATTAACTGGACAAGGAAATGTAATTTTTTAAATTCTTGTTTGTTTGGGGAGCTACATCTTGCGATGCTCGGGGGCTACATGGATTCATCCTCAGAGTTCACCCCAATATTTCTCAAGAGGTCATTCTATGACAGGAATCAAATCCGAGTTCTTTCTCATACAAAGCATGAGCTCCAGCCTTTTGAACTACCTCACAGATATTTTTATATTTCTCAAACTAAACTGTTCACATTCATATTTTGGTCAGCCTCACTTCTGAATGCATAGGTTTTATCTGGAAGTCTCAAATACTGTTCATCAATAAAGCTAATCAGCCAATGCAGACAGAATCTGGGTAGCCTGAGTGGTCTTGATAGCACATGGCTTTCACCAAAAGGTGACACAAGAGCAATTTTATCACATGGTAGCATCTCCATTAGAGAATTGACTTTTCTTTCTGCATGGCCCTTCAACCACAGCCTCCTTTTCATTTATTTTGTTACAGAAAAAGCCTAAACAGAAATAAACTATTAAGCCTAATTTAAGGAATAATTTTTATTAGTAATAATGGAACATTATAGTTTCAAAATTCCTATACATTGAGTATAAAAGTTTTAAATCTTATGGGACTCTACACACTTCATTTTAGAGATATATTTTAGTGGGACCTGAAAGAGTGTCTTGCAATGATAACCTTTTCCTAAAGAGGTTGATTATAATCTTAAATGTCAAAGTAACATCTCTGATGCTACACATTTGGAAAAAAATACTGTTAAATGAGAAACTGAGATAACTGACTTCTGATGACAGTTTTCCTTCTATGAAATGCACACATACTTTTACTTTGCTGTCATTCTATTTTTAGGCCTTATTACGTTCTATTCGTACTCATTCTATTTCACTCATACGCCTAAAAAAGTATGAATGTCATTATATAGGATGGTGATTTCAACCTTTTTTGTAACTACAGATTTGCACAAATCTATGGACAGACAGATGATTGAAAATCTCTTAGTTAGGCCATATAGGTTTTTAATCTTTGACTTTTTTGCATCATATTCAGCAATGTTCAGGGGTGACTCCCGGCTCTGCACTCAGGAAATACTACTGGCAGTGCTCAGGGGACTATATGGGATGCTGGGAATCGAACTCAGCTAGGCTGCGTGCAAGGCAAACGCCCTACCCGCTGTACAATCGCTCCAGCCCTGGCCATATAGTTTTTTGTTTGTTTGTTTATTTGTTTGTTTTGGCTTTTTGGGTCACACCCGGCAATGCACAGGGGTTACTCCTGGTTCTGCACTCAGGAATTACTCCTGGCGTGCTCAGGGGACCATATGGGATGCTGGGAATTGAACCCGGGTCAACCGCGTGCAAAGCAAATGCCCTTCCGGCTGTGCTATTGCTCCAGCCCCCCGGCCATATAGTTTTAAAGATAAAAAATTACTAAACTTTTACCTGAATGTTGAAATCTCCAGAAATACTGTCCATATGTTATAGTGAGTCTAAATTAAATCTAAAAAATTATTTACTTACTTTTTTTGAGTTTCTCCTGCTTTGACTCTGATCTTCCCAACAGAAAACCCTGGGCTGCTCCACCAGTCGGTCCAGCTGAAGTACGAATCGCTCTCCCACTGGAGCTTCAGCATTAGCAGCTCGCCAATATCCACCTCCGTGTAAATGAGGAAGGAGTATGTCTTATTTGAGGAAACTTCAGGTCTGCATAAAAAAGAACATAGTCATTAGTTCATATTTTTAAAAACCCTTTTGCACCTCTTCCTGAGCTTTTTGAAACTTTTTCCTTCCTCCCTAAAAGTAAATAGCTTTATAGTTTGCAAATATTTCTTAATGTAAAAAATAAGTACCAGTGATGTAGCACTGTCATCCCATTGTTCATCGATTTGCTCGAGCAGGCACCAGTAACGTCTCCATTGTGAGACTTGCTGTTACTGTTTTTGGTATATCGAATACACCATGGCTACCTTGCCAGACTCTGCTGTGCGGGCAAGATACTCTTGGTAACTTGCCGGGCTCTCCGAGAGGGATGGAGGAATCGAACTGGGTCAGCCGCGTGAAAGGCAAACACCCTACCCGCTGTGCTATCACTCCAGCCCCTTCCTTCACTTTTTTGTCATGTTTGATCTAGTTTTCAATAAATATAAGTAAGAACCTAGCTTTGCAAATTGTGGGTTGCAGCCCCAAATGTAGTCATACATATGTGGTGACAAAAAATAAGGCATCATCCGTGGCTGGAGCCATAGCACAGTGGGTAGGGCATTTGCCTTGCATGCTGCTGACCCGGGTTCGATTCCCAGCATTCCATATGGTCCCCTGAGCACCGCCAGGAGTGATTCCTGAGTGTGTGAGTCAGGAGTAACCCCTGTGCATCACCAGGTATGAGCCAAAAATCAAGGGGAAAAAATAGTGATTAAAGCATCTCAAATTAAAAAAATAATAATAATAAGGCATCAGTGAAAGGTTTCTGAGTGTGCAATGACCAAAAATTAATTCAAACTCAACTACATGATTAATCCAAGGTGGTTTGGGGCAGCTCTTACTTGTGTTGTAGTTTTCAGCTGAAAAGGGGTGGTAAGTGGAAATATCTAAGAAGCCCTGTTTTAGAGCAGTTTTTTTCCAAATTGAGTGATATCATTTCCCTATGGGTATTGGAATAATCTAGGGAGGGGGTAGTGGCCTGTGACATGGAGAGATGGGAGAAGGGGAGGGGTTTGTACTCTCTGTTTCTTTGCTAAAAGTAGAATTCCAGAGGAATGTTGTCTTTATTTATCTATTTATTTATTCTAAAAAGAGAGAAATAGGCTAAACAAGTTTGGGAACTTGTGGTAGAAGATTGATTGCCTTCATCAGGCTTTCTCATGGCTTTTCACTCAGGGATCACTCCCAGTTTTGCTTAGGGAAGCAAACAAGGCAGGATGTAAGGCAAATGCCGTACCTGTTGTACTAGCTCTCCGACCCCAAACCTGCCCTATAACTTTAGAACATTCCATATTGAATGTTTTCTTTTTCTTTTTTATTTTTTTAACTCCTCAGACAACTGGTTAAAAACAGTGCCATGATTAAGCCACATGCTGGCGGGAATACCATGTCACTTACAGGGTGAAAGCGATGTTCTCACTCTCAGCGACAGTGCCGAACAGGGAGATCTTAAAGGCCTGGTCCGTCTGTGTGTTAGGCACAGTCCCAGAAAAATGTATCTTTACTTGGTAATGGAAGACTGTACAGGAGAGAATTAGAAAAAGTGCTGATTAGTCTTTGTGGAAACACCACATAACTCAGACAACTCAGAACCACAAAGAATACGTCACTCGTGCCCAGATAAGAAATACTCACACACAAATATCAGTGTATCTTGGAAACGTGTCTGTATATCTCTACAGTGTTTACTAGCAGAAAATTTAGATCTTGAATTTGACTCTCTTTCAGAAATCTGTTTTTTGTAGCAGACAGGGAAAACTCAAGTGGTCTCTGAATTTCCAAGCTATCCTAGAATGTAGCCATCTTTGATGGTGAGATCACATCAAGAGACCAACCACCAATAATACGTCCTCCATAAATTCCATCTCTTCTCAGTCATCCTTGTTCTTTAGCGCCTACGCCAAGTATATTTGGCATAGCACTATGTCACTTTAGGTGATCCTGTTTGTTCATATCTCATAGATATATCTAAACCAGAAACACTTTTTGAATAGAGATTCATATTCATCTACTGTCCAACACAGTATAAACTAAGTTCACAACAAAACTCATGTCTTCAAAAGATTACAATATTTTCTCTACTTGCTTATAGTGAAACATCAGGAAAACTAAAGGGTCCATCATTGAGACTTCCTTGAATTTTGGCTGCTACCCAATCTCTACACCACCAAATATACAACTAGATTCAAATACGCTACCTTACAAATTCATAAAATAATTATATGTAAGGTATAAAAGATTCTTACCTTCATTTAAAGCAAACTTTAGGAATTAGGAAACTTTCAATATTTTTCTAATGGACCAGGTAATAGATATTTCAGGCTTTGGGGTCATATAGTCTCTGTTCCAAATGTTCAATTATGCAGCCTTAATCAATGCAAACATAAATGCATGAAGTTCTGCCATCATAAAACTTTATTTAAAAAATAGGTACTGTACTGGATTTGCTCCATGGGCCATAGATTGCTGACCTTGGATGGATGTTTTTAACTTCACTCTGAAGCTGGTACAGATGAACTAGCCTATGTTGACATTGCAATTAGAGTAATATTATTTTCATTATTTCTACTGCAATGGCCAGTATCTTTTCTTATTATATGTGGTATTATAGTAAAAATAAGACAAACATGATTTTTCTTACTTACAATAGTCTGTACCTACCTTTGTAAGGCATCTGAGAACGAGTTTTCAGGTACATTTTGCTGCTTCTTTTGGCTCTGACCTTATTGATCTCATAACCCAAGTTATTGCAACGATTCTTTCTGCAGCTCAGGCAGAGCCCTTTATCAAAAGCTTCTTTTGAATTACACCGGTAGGCTTTACTTGGATTCTCTTCATTCAACAGAGAGTCAATAAAAAGATGAATGGAGCGTTCATGGGAGCACTTCACCAGTTGGTCTACATCTGAAGAATTAATAGGACACAAAGAAATTTTAACTTCCTGAAAGCTCTTATTAAGTATTACTCCATTTATTTTCACTTTTATTAAAATAATATAGATATACTACTAGAATAAAATGGCCTCAGGATCTAGTCCTATTAATCATTGAGTATAGAGGTTCTATTTAAGGATGCATCTTGGTGGAAGCTGCTTATCTACCTTGAGGAGTATAAAAATTTATGGAGAACTTTTGACATTATATTTATATATTTATGAAACTAGACTAAGAGGCAGCCAAGACAGAAATTCATTTCTTTTAGTTAATGACATCCTTGTCTTGTCTGAAAGAATCAAATATTTCTAGATGCTTCTAGACAGGGCCTATTAGAAACTACATCATAAAGGGCATAGCATTAAAGGAATAGTATAATAACACTTACTATGTATAATTTAGCAGAGCCACTAATCACATTTTATTAAATAAATTATATAAATAATCACTAATGCCATAATAGTATATTATTATCACATATTTTAATAATAATTAAAAATAATAATAGTAAGGCCTAAGTTTTATAACTTATATATAAAAGGCCTGAGCATTTTGACTGCAGACAGATCCTTTAGTTCATAAAATTTTAGAGGTTTCTTTAAAAAATTTGTAAATTTAGCAACATAAATATTAAAATAGATATTAGGATTTATATCAAAATGATATTTTAGGGGGATCTGGGGAAGTTTAGGCTATACCCAGAAATGCTTAGGGCTTTCCTCTGGCTCTGTGCTCAATGATCACTCCTATTGGTGCTCAGGGGACCATAAGCAGTGCCAGGGATCAAACTTGGGGTGTCTACATGGAAGGCAAGTGCCTTATCCCTTATACTACTTCTCCAGTTCTGGAGATTTATTACTGAAAGATCATTCACTTCTGAGTTGTGAACCAGATCAGCTATCAGCTATCTCTTAAATCAGCTATCTCTTAAAAAATAGATGGCCAGGAAGACGGCATGTTTTGTATGTAGAAGCCTTGGATTCAGTTCCTGGCACCTCCTGGCTTCTGAGCAACACTGAAACTCAGAGCACATCTAAGTGAATTTACCAAACCAAACCCCAAATAACCCCCCAAAAGAACATGGGAGACAGAAGAAAGGTGGACTAACATATCCTCTACTTTCAGTAAAGTTCAAAATCATTCTACTAGTCTTGGAACTGTATAAACTTTGTTTACTTGGAACAAAGTAAACCAACATACGGCAGATAACAATTTATGTTATTAACAGAGACCATTGATTTTTCTTATCTACACCTCATCTTTCTTTTATCTTAAAGTATAATACTAAATTCAGTTTACAATGTAAAAAATAAAATACATCTGTCTGACCACAAGACTAAAACTATAAGGTGATCACGCTGAATATGATAGACTTCTTCAGAAATGCATTTGGGCAAAATTGCTTATTTAAACCATATACTATGAAGAATAGGCAATACCCTGGTTAATGGGTTAACAATAAAGCTTATGTTACATTAACTTTTAATTCCTATTTACCTCCAAGACCTTTCTCTGCAATCACACGAATAGCTTCTCCAATGTTGCATCCTGGTTGGAAAGTGCCTCCATTAGGATAAATGTCAACATGTCCTACTGGTTTCTGGATTCCAATGCTTCGGTCAGGTGATCCTCTGGTGAATGTGTGTAAGACATCTACAAAATCTGCATCATCAGGAGAAAGGCGACTTGGAGCTTCTGCATACTCAAAGTTAGGTCCAGCAGGATCTAGGCCTTAAAGAGACCAAAAGATTAGAGAAGTCCTCAGAGATGTTTTAATGCCTTGTAGTTTTACTCTTTATCCTTGTTACCTTACTGTTCCATTGCTTATATATCATTTATTTTTTAATGGCAGCAACAGGAGTTATTACTAGCTCTTAGTGTATATTAATTGAATCATTAACTTATAAGTGTACAAAAGTAGGCTTAGCACTTTCTAAAATAAAGTTTAAGTCTCTTAAACTGGACTTAGATTGCAACTTTCGCTCAAGATGACTTGGTTTCACTTCATAATATCATCTCCTTTTCCTCCTTTCTCTTACCCTTTGTTGGAGTGACTAGTGATCCCATACTTGGTTGTGGGACATGTAAGGGGATTTTAGTGCTTGCACGCCTAGGTATTGGTGTGCCTGCTATTGATCATTTGTGCTGTCAGGGGTCTCAAAGGCAGTGTTGTCACAGGGATCTTGCTTGCAGGGCAGGTTCTCTGACACTGAACTCTCCTTGGGCACTGGTAAATCATTCCTGGGCCAGGCTAAATGACAGATGTAGTTCTGGATTCTTTTTTCCTCTCTATACATGACTCTCTATTCCAGTGGTCCACTGGCCCAAAGGTTGAAAAATACCGGTTTATTGCAGAGGTTACTATCTGCTCCTTGGAGGGCTATGCAAACTAATGCTGATCTGCAGGTGTAAAAAGATTGGAAACTTCTGCTCTGTACTTTCTTCCTGTGAACACTGCCCTGACAGCTGTCTTTCTTTTCTCAAATGTCCGCTGATGGCGCTCCTTTAAAATGTCAGGTACTTATGTGAAAGGTGAAGCAAGAGTTTTATTATCAAAGCACAGAGAAGACGGGGAGAGATGAACTTAGGTTCTTAGAAAGACTCCAGCTTTCCAGGCTGAGAACTCTGGTGTTTCTCAGAATCAGAGTGGACAGTCTTCCCCCAGGGCATAGTACTTTTGGAAGCCCCTGCAACCAGAGATACCGTGAGGACTCATTGGCTCATACCACAGGTCCTGAAATCTCCGGACACCTCCTAGTTCCTCTGTACTGAAATTCCAGTAGGAGCCCACCAAATTAGATGGGAAAATAACATAAAAGCCAACTAGCCTCAACAAACAAAAACAGTAACATGGACGGCTCACCTACCAGCAGCTTAATAAATTCTTATACAAGGATTTAACCCTATGATCATATACAACAATTTTCACATTCAAAATTGATTTTTATACTTATTGATTTAGTGCTGGAGCTTTGTTGTCTAATCAATTTCAACTCTAGAATTGTACCAAGAGTTGTGATTTTGTTTACATTATGATAAATTTCTAAAAATCTATTTTTAAAAAGATCAAATAAATACAAAAACATAAAGAAAGACTCCTGGTCGTTCAAATGCTTAACTCTGTTCTATTTCTAGTTCTCTTTTACTGCTAGTACGTAGTAAGCCTGTGGGATCAAGAGCCATATCTTTTTATCTTACTTCAAGAAAAAAAGACGCCTCCAAAGATAATCAAGTGGTTACTTGATTACTCTCTGGGTATTTGACACTGCTCTGCTTTCAGAATGATGAACATCTCAATTATTCTATGATAAGACAAGTTGTGTTGCTGTTTTACCAGTAATTCTGTTGACTTTCTTGTTTGTCAGACTTCCTGCCACACCAGCAGCATGAGCTCCCAGGCTGTATCCCAAGAGATGGACATTATCCAGCGGATAGTTGAATTCCTCCTTTGGAAGGTAAAGAGGAAAAAAAAAGATATTCTGAATCTTTACAACTGCACTGCACTCCCGTCCTGTTGTTCATTGATTTGCTCTAGCGGGCACCAGTAACATCTCCGTTGTGAGACTTATTGTTACTGTTTTTGGCATATCAAATACGCCACGGGTAGCTTGTCAGGCTCTGCCGCACGGCCGGGATACTCTCGGTAGCTTGCCAGCTCTCCAAGAGGGGCAGAGGAATCGAACCCAGGTCGGCCTCATGCAAGGCAAACGCCCTACCCGCTGTGCTATTGCTGCAGCCCATTAAGATATGTATTGAGGGGGCTGGAGTGATAGCACAGCGGGTAGGGCGTTTGCCTTGCACGCGGCCGACCCGGGTTCGATTCCCAGCATCCCATATGGTCCCCTGAGCACCGCCAGGGGTGATTCCTGAGTGCAGAGCCAGGAGTGACCCCTGTGCATTGCCAGATGTGACTCAAAAAGCAAAAAAAAAAAAAAAAAAAAAAAAAAAAAAAAAAAAGATATGTATTGATAGTATTTTACGTACATGAATATGAAGTGCAAATTAATATTATAATTTCAGATTTGAAAAACTTTCTTATTTAGCATTATATTAAAAATAGCAATGCCATAATATATGTTCATATAGTGCAATTTATAAAGCATATGTATAAAAATATATACACATACAAATATATATAAAAACACATTTAACCTTAACGCATCATTTGCTATTTTAAATGTTTGTTATTTCTGTTTATAAGGTTTTTTCAGAAAAGGCTTAAAATCAGAAAATATGACAGTGGGAAGGAATCACATGCACAAATGATCCAGTTTCCTAATCCAAGTGCTGAGGCCCAGGGAGGTGACATGATCTCCTAATTTATTTCTTAACTTGCAAAATTATTATTTTTTAAAAAGTTTTATGCTTTAATGATCAGTTCAACAAACATAGCTTTTTATTTCTCCCTTCAAGTTTTGGTTTAAGTAGTTTGGTTTTATTAAAGGCTTCTTTTCAACCATAGGTTTACCTTTCACAGATAATTTTTCAGAAAATGACTTCAGAGTCTAAGTGAGCAAAACTGGAAGATTTTTTCACTAGAATTCCAGGCCCTCAGCCACCTCAGCTCCTTCCCTAGCTCAACTCTCCTTAATCCTCAATAAAATCTAAACTTGTTGCACACTAAGGAATAAATCCTCATAATATTATTGTCAAAGAGACTATATTCTGTCAGGGTGGTAGAGAAGGATTTGGCTGGCCATGACATCATTCCTCTGTGCTGAAATAATAAACTGTTATTTATCTCTTCAACATACTTGGTTCTTGGTCTTGGCTGAGCTATTCACCCTGGAAATATCAGAGAATAGGGCAGATCAGGACTATGCCTTGGTTTTTATAGAAATATAATTCATAGGGGGCTGGAGCAATAGCACAGCGGGTAGGGCGCTTGCCTTGCACGCGGCCGACCCAGGCTGACCCAGGTTCGAATCCCAGCAACCCATATGGTCCCCTGAGCACCGCCAGGGATAATTCCTGAGTGTAGAACCAGGAGTAACCCCTGTGCATTGCTGGGTGTGACCCAAAAAGCAAAAAAAAAGAAATATAATTCATATAATAATGTTGCTAAAAATTGTAACTGTGCTCATTCTGAATACTTGAATTTTCCCAGAAAGTAATTCTATCTAAATGAAAAAGAAAAACTATGTTTTTCTAACTCTAGAAGAGAGATCTGTTTTTGGACAGGTAAGTTTCTTTCCTCCAAACTTACCTCCATCCAGTTGATAAATCTGGCCACGTCTTTCCCCACTAACTTCGTGTACCCTGCAGACACTGGATAATGTTGCTGAGCCCTTGACAGCCAGTTCACCACGATGACATTGGAGTCTGGTTCCCTCTTGTACAAGGCAGTCACAAGTTTTGGCACCCAACTCTCATACATTCCTGTCACCTAAAGAGGACAACACAAACTTTCTTAAAATACTCATGTATAGCTCATGATAGATGCCCTGATCCAAAGTACCTATGTTAAATGAAGAACACACACCAGAATATTGAGACACTTGTGACTTCACTTTCAGAAGCAAATTTGAGAATGTTAAATAAAGGACGTATTGAATTCTGAAATCGCAAACTTGGATTGATTTTAAAATATATTTTATAAATTCAACAAAACTCAATTATTCTTAGTGTTAAAAAAATCACTGGATTGGATAACATTTTGCAGCACAGTTACAGACTATTTTAAAGAAACTATGTCTGTCACTTTCAGTTAGGCTAAAAAACTTTACCAGCAATTATTGTGAGGACTAGGGCTGGAACAATAGCACAGCGGGTAGGGTGTTTGCCTTGCATGAGGCCCACTCGGGTTCAATTTCTCTGCCCCTCTCGCAGAGCCTGGCAAGCTACCGAGAGTATCCCGCCGACACAGGCAGAGCCTGGCAAGCTACCCGTGGCGTATTCGATATGCCAAAGACAGTAACAAGTCTCACAATGGAGACATTACTGGTGCCCGTTCAAGCAAATCGATGTGCAATGTGGTGACAGTGACAGTGACAATTAATTATGCTTATAAAAAGTCATTTATAAATAACATTTGATACGCTAATGAAAAAACCTTTTCAACATACCATTTATCCGAGCAGAAAGTAAATTTATTTAGCAATCTCTTGCTATATATCTTTATAAATCATAAAAAGTGATCAGGTCAGATCAGAATTTTGGGGAATTCTCTAACACTCTTAAGTATCAGAATAAAAAATTATGATGCTTAAAAAAAAATTTCCAAATCAAGCCTGCCTGGAGATAAGCAGATCAACAAATGGGATTCTTAGTTTCCTGTCAATAAGGGGCCCAAAATTCAAGGTCAAAAGAACTACGGGTTCCTCATGTCAATTCTGCATTATGTCAAACTTTGATTTATACTTTAAGCGGAGATACTGGACACCTTCGCAAATAGAAATGCCTTAAAATATTTGAAAATCATGGAAAATTTGATTTTAAAATGTCCCACTATCCTATCATGAGCTTGCACATGGCAACAAACTCAATTTAAATCCCCAAATCTACCCATCCCTAATATGGCCAAAGTGGATCCCATTGTAACCACAATCAAGGTTACTCAATTATGTAATCAACAAAGATTCTGAAAAATATGTTTAATGCAGTTTTTTGTTTGTATGTTTGGTTGGTTGGTTGGGAGGCCACACCCAGTGATGCTCAGGGCTTACTTCTGGGCTTACCTACACTCAGGGACCACTCCTGCTGAAAAATGGGGAACCCTATGTGGTGACAGGGATTGAGCTGGTTAGCTGCATGCAAAGCAAGAGTCTTTCCTGGTGTCCTGTCTCTATAGCCCTTTAATACTGCTTTTAATGGGAGATTTATAAAATCGATATTCTTCCTGCTGTCATTTCAATAGATAAAAAACAGAAGTCTTGAATTTCCAAATCAGAGAACTTCATGTGGAACTTTCATCTCTATATGGATCCTACCAGGTTGATATTTCCTTTTTACTTAGTCTAGTCTTTATATCAAGATGATGAAACTATGACAATAAAAACTGCATAATTTTTCATATAATTGTGCTCTGTGGTAGGGAAAAGCAAGCTTCTTCAGAGATCCTGCTTCTAATACTCTAATACTCAAATTCTAATTACTCATCACTAATCATTTCTAAGACTATAAGCATTGTTTTGACCTTAATAGATCATCTAATAAATAAGGAGTTGGGTCCATATAACCTTGATCAGCCACCAGCTCATAAATTTCTTTTGTGACCAATTGTGGTTCCTTAACTTCTTGAAGTAAAATGCTGGCTGCACAACTATTTTGGACATCAACATAAAACAAAGAAGAAAAGATACAAAGATCAACTTATTTCATGGGAAACTTATTTAAGCCATCTTTAAACATGTTACAGTAAAACTTCTTCAAGTCTGGATGCAGCCCTGGCATTTTGAGGGAATCAGTTGAAACAACCATATAGAGCAGAAACCTATTCTTCTCTCTTTGAAATTATAAACTGGCAATGTTTTGCAGCTGATTTTTCAGATAGGATGGAAAAGCATTTCTTCATATCCTACAGTTATAGGCACCCTATCAATTGTCTAACAACTAGTCTGACCCTTTCTTTCTAAATTCAACAGAAAATAATGCTGTTTTGTAACCCTGAATAAAAGGGTAGGAAATCCAGTACCCACTTACTTCAACTCTGGAAGAGTTTCATTTTTCGCTAGATGTTTCTTAGGCAATTCCTTAAATCAGTACCAATTCTTAAAACCGCTAATTCTCAGATCTACAGCTGAACTGAAGGTCTCTTTGCTCCCTCTACCAGGTAATTCAACTGACTCAGTAAGTTGAGAGAAGATGATGAGATCAGTGTGACTGAAGAAGTTAATGAATATACCATCCATCTCTATATAAGGAAACTCAGCACATGGTCAGTGGACAAACCTCTAAACCCAGGTACTCTCAGCATGGAAAATACAAGTGAGCTTAGGGGTAATTAAAGCCAATGACAGACACTAGAACTGTCTGCTGATAATATGTTAGGTGTATCGTTTTAGTGTGAAAAGGTAATTTTATTTTCAAATTTTCCTAAAGTAGGACCAGAACAGCAGATGGGGCACTTGTCTTGCACACGGCCTACGTGGATTCAATCCCCAGCACTGTCATTGGTCCCCAGAGCTCCACTAGCAGCGATCCTTGAACACAGAGCTAGGATTAAGCCCTGATCACAGTCAGGTGTGGGCCCCGAACCAAAAAAACAAACGAACAGAAAGATAACTGGTCTGGAGCAATAGTACCACAGGCAGGGCATTCGCCTTGCCCTCAGCCTACACGAGCTCAATCCCAAGCACCGCAAATTGGTTCCCAGAGCCACGCCAGGAGTGATCCTCATCCACAGAGCCAAGAGTAAACCCTGAGCACCGTCAAGTATGGCCCCAAACAAACACACAAAATTTCCTAAGGTATACAATTTTCTTAAAGATAAGATTAAGATACTTGAGAATTATTAAATTTTTCCTGTCATATCGTTAAGTTTAAACTGTTGTGAGAAGATTGAGTAAAGTTCATATAGACAAACAAAATATCTCTGAAAACACTCAAGATTATTTTTTCCTACTTAAGCCTTTTATTTTTAATTTTTTTTTTTTTTTTAGATTTTGGGCTCACCCCACTCAGTACTTTAAGGTCATTGCCAGCAGCAGTTGAGGGACCAAGCAGAGCCAAGGGTCTGACCTAAAGCTCCTGCATGCACTGAATTTTCCCCAGATTACTGAGCTGTCTCCCCAATCCTAAAACCTTTTAAAGAAACTCATTTTTAGTGAAGAAAAATCGTTTTTATTGAAACTTTTTTTATTGAAAGATGTGAGGGAGAGAGAGGGAGAAATGTGTGTTCAAGAGACAACACAGACTTCTCCAAAGTAGAAATGGAGACAAGCAAGTAAGTTAATGTGTTCAACAGAGAACACCGGCTCGAAGAGCAAGCCTAAAAATTTTGTTTTTTATTATAGTGAACATAATGTATTATAATGGTGTTAACATTTATATTTGCCAATGAGGTAATATCTTACCACCACCAAAATAGAAGGTATTTATGTCAGAAATTTGAATGTACTTTTTTACTATGGTCTGAGCTTAATTAATAACTTAATTAATAGAGACATTTCGTTAAAATAAGAATCTGTGTGAATTCTGCACCTGGTTGCCTTTATTGCCTTTGTCTCTGTAAAGTTAAACCATGTACCCCTACACTGTCACTTTTCAGTGACTTACATTACATAGAAAAAGAGTATCTTATATATAACAACGATTAGGTAATTGAGCTCATTTTAATTTCGTGTTTGCTATCTATCCATAATATCTAATAACAGAAAATAATGTCTTTAACCATCTGCTGTAATCTTAGTAATAATAAAACCTACTTACTAGGGATTGATCATTTTAAAAAACAAAAATAGTTAAGCATGACCTACATCAAGAATAATGACTATCTCGCAAGTTTGGAGGAACTACTTCAGTCATATTTTTAGTTTTCACCCTTTCTAATCATTTCTCATGTTAGCTCCTTCACTAGATCCCTACTATCTCTGGAAATGCTGCCTAACGTTTCTAACCGGAAAACACTGGAAATGGAGAAACATCTAACCCAACCTCTTTA
This sequence comes from Sorex araneus, assembly GCF_027595985.1. NCBI lineage: Eukaryota > Metazoa > Chordata > Mammalia > Eulipotyphla > Soricidae > Sorex > Sorex araneus. The sequence goes on along the minus strand of NC_073308.1, from coordinate 40,176,483 downwards.
TTTTATAAATTAGTTGACTGAAACTTAGAAGTAACTGAGAAGTAACATGACCCACATAACAGATCTGCAGAATAGCAAAGTCAGTACTGGGATAAATAGCTCAACTCCAGCTCTCCCTTTGTTCTCCAGAAAAAGTCTTAGGCGAAGTGTTGGATGAAGTAGGATCTTGCCAGATTTCAGGTTTTCCCCCAGTGATTATCTACGCTGTGCTCTACAGTTCAGCAGAACTGTATGTTCCCATCTCACAGGAACGCTGACTTAAGAGCATCATCAAGGTACTGGGGGTCAAATGAAAATCAACATTCTCTGAGGAAAGTATTCATTGGACTCCATAGTCCCACTCCCAACCGAAATTGTCTTTACTAATGATTAAAGTCATAGAAAAGTAAGCATAAATATGGATGTGCACCCGATCATGGGATTCCCAACAATTCACTCCTTCCTAAAAGCCTCTCTTACTGTCCAGCCATGGATCACCACGAAAGTTTTGCTGCTGTGGTTGAACTGGCAGTTGGCCACGGATTCTGTCACTCCAGGAACAAGGTGACAATTGTCCTCAGCTGTGTCTTCAGGAGTCCTTAGGGCAAATTTGCTTTCAATGTCCATAAAATCTTTTCTTCCAACATTTTCTGAAAAGGGAAAAAAATTGAGAGGTGGTTAATTGAAGGGCTTTCTTATTCATTTATTTTTTTATTTAGCATAATGATAGTTTTAGGTTAAAAGCAAGTATTACCAATGTTTGTTCTGTTTTCCTAAAGTTTGAAAAAAAGAATGTGCATTTCAAGTGTATAATTGGTGCTTCAGTGGTGATTAAAATTAACAAAAATAACCCTAAAATAGCTTTGAGATCCATATGTGTGTGTGTATGTCCCAAGAATACATGCCTCATATTAAAACAAATATCTTGCACATGTGTGAGATCCTACATTCAACCTCATGGGCCCTTTAGTGCCAACAAATGTGGCCCTGGTGACCTCCAAGGACTCAACTTGGAGTCCACAGGAGCGACCCTTAAAAATAACTCAGTTCAGAAATTCTAATTTTTTCTATATCTTCCATCCTCTCCTTTATTCAGTATATGTGCATGTGTGCATGTGAATGTGTGTGTTGTGTATATAATTTCATATAAATGCACTTCTCTTTGGGATTTCTTAGCCAGTTTTCTCTCTTTCTTTCTCTTATATTTTGACATTTAAGTTAGTTAAAATTAGGTTACGCTACTAATTCTGGAAGAGAGAGTAGGGAATCAGAATTCTGGCCTCTTGATTCTTGTCCATATTCCTAGAGAATATTGACTGATATTTTTGTGTGTTGTGCAGTTCTTTTTTCTCTTTAGGTCTCTGATTACATTTAAAAAATGTTTTCCCACAATATTGTACAATAAGCCTTATTTAAGGGAAGGCTATTTCTTTCTCACTAACATTTGAAAAATATTGGTAGAAAGAAAATGTCAATGCATGAGAATCTTTTTAATGGAATTTTTTTAACTGATAGCAAAAGGATCAGTTCACAGTATTTAAAAAAAATATTTAGTGTATTGTTAAGAAATATATGACTCCCACTTAATTTTTAACATATTTACTTTCCAAATTATGATTTTGTAGTCTTTTCTGCATAGTTCAAACTCAAAAAGCTATAACAACACTGGTTTTGGAAAGAATTCACTGTAACTCTTCATAGCTAATACCGAAGTGAATAGGAGGAAGAGAAGTTCAATCTTTTGACTTCCCAGGCAATATGTATAAAGTTTGATATATCTTCACAGCCATTTATAAACAGTAACAGTAATTCTTTGTAAAATTTCAAAGAATTCTCAAAATAAACAATATGGCAAAAAATAAACAGCAATGAAAAATGGATAAATCAAATAAATATAAATTAAATAAATATAAAATAAGCAAATAAAATCAGACTTTATGAACATAGTCAAAGGGATGTTATATTAGGGGAAATTGTTTTAATTTCTAATCAAGTGAAAAAAGGTCAAATAAGTCTATCAATTCAATATGTGAATATGAGAAGTTAGTATTTGGAACCAGAGAGACAGATCAATGGACTGAGCACATGCCTTGCAGATGGAAAACCTGACACCCCATGATCCCCCAAGCATGGCTGGGAGCAACCTCTGAGCACAGAGCTGGGAGAAGCCCCTGAGTACCCCAATTGTGGCCCCAAAATAAAAATCAAAACAACAACAAAAACAACAAAGATGTTCCTACATACAGATTTTAGATTTTAGATTTCACTATTCAAAAGCCTAAGGCTAAGTTTGCTTAAAAAAATACTTCTAGTTAGTTTCTTGATCTTACCCATGTTTCACAATTCAAAATTTGAAAATATGTATCCTGAAGCAATACTGCAAAACTAAAACCACAAATAAAAACAACAATGAAGAGACTGGAGCGATAGCACAGCGGGTAGGGCGTTTGCCTTGCACGTGGCCGACCCGAGTTCAATTCCCAGCATCCCATATGGTTCCCTGAGCACCGCCAAGAGTAATTCCTGAGTGCAAAACCAGGAGCAACCCCTGTGCATCGCCAAGGGTGACCACAAAAAAGGAAATACATAAATAAATAATAATGAAGGAGCAAATTATAATACATACATACACTAGGTAGAATCAGACATATAATTTAATTATATGAGGACAGGGCAACATTTTACTTTTCAATTGTCCTCCAGAATTTCTAAACAATATTCTAGTTACTTGCTTATCCTTTATATGCAACAATTTGATTTCATACAAACATACACTCACACACATCTCTGTCTATTCTAAGACCATTTGTTCAAATAAATTATTCAAATAAAAACTTAAAGTTCTTATATTTTCATTTTAATTACCAGTGAATTTAAAATCCATGCATTCATCAATAATATTTCAGCCTCTCATCTTAGTTGAAGTTGTAGATCTTTTTCTTTTTCATTCCTAATCAGAAAATACTTTAATAGTCTTCTCTTTTTAAAGTGAAAAAAACGCTTTTGGTGTTTAATCTGATTTTGTTTTAAATGCCCAACTTGTTCTTTTATGCCTAAAAAGTACTTTAAAATATTCAAAACTAAATTAGTTTCATTATCTTCCATATATTTCCATATTTCCAATCAACTTATTCAAGCTTTCTAACAATCTTATTTAACATAGTTAATTAGCAATCTTTTAATAGAAAAATTGTATGAGCAGTCTGGCAATTTCTCCTGCCACCTCTTTGCCAAATGGATATTTAAGAAGAGGACTACTCCATGGAGCAGAGAGATAGTACAGCGGGTACTGTACATTTGCATTGCACAGCTGGCCTGGTTTCAGTCCCCACACCATATATATGGTGTCCCGAGCCCTACCTGGAATGATCCCTGAAAGCAGAACCAGGAGTAAGGCCTGAGCCCTGCCAGATGTGGCCCTCTCCAAAATGGTTACACTGTTCAAGAGGATGTCACTCACTTTTAGTCTATTTTCCCTAGAATTAGATCTGGTGTTGTAGTGGTTTTGAAATGATAGAATATTCTTTGAGATTATTGAAGTGTGCTTTGTAAATTGCCCCTTTCCCATCCAACACAAAAATCTGTTCAACCCACACATGTTAATTCAGATGATCTTTTTTGTTTATTGAGAGCTCCTATATTCTATTGTCAATGTTTTCTGTTAGGTCTGTAAATTGTTTTTTTTTAAATAGAATTTATACATAATCAAGCAAATTTGCATTTGGAAAGACTCTTTAATTTTTTTTTGTATCACACCTGTGATGCTCAGAGGTTTTCTCTGCAAATCACTCCTGGCGGTGCTCCAGGGATTGTATGGGATGCCAGGGATTGAACCCAGGACATCCCCTGTGCAAGGCAAATGCCCTACCTACTGTACTATCACTCTGTCCCCATTGAAGAGACTTTTATTTTACTTTATTCTTAAAGTTACACAAGGACCAGGAGATAGTTCAGGGGTAAGGCGCTTTCCTTGCACGTGGCTGACCATGGTTCAATCAACAAACCCCATATGGTCTCTAGAGCGCCACTAAAAGTGATCCTAGAGCAGAAAATCAGGAGTAAGCACTGAGCGCTGCCAGGTATGGTCCAAACCTGCTGTCCTCCCCCCCCACCCACCAAAAAAAATGTTATGCAAAGCATAATGAAGCCTTTGGCAGGAAACTAGTACCTTTATACATTCTATGTGATATTTTCATGTAGGAAGTCATAATTGTTCTCAGCACTTAGTCTTTGTGTCATAGGTGTTCTGACAGGAATTTTCACACTACTTCTGGTTGTAACCCCCAAGGAATGTCTCAACATCCTAAAGATAAACAAATAAATATACTTTTTCAAACCTATATTAACTTACACATAACTGAATATGTGTATAACTCTGAAAGTGAATCTCAGAGTCACCATGCCATCATACTCCCATCAAACATGTCCTAATTAGCTACTAAGAAGAGTGACAAGTTAATGCACTTTGGGGGTGAGGTACTCAGAGCCAGAAATAAGCACAGTGGTACTTTGGAACTTACTCCTGACTCTGTGCACCAGGATCACTCCTGGTGGTTCTCAGAGGACCATATATGTTCAAACTCAGGTCAACTTTTCAAGGAACATACCTTACCCTCAGTACTGTCTCTCTGCCCCCAAATCAATGCATTTCTTAACTATATAATCTTTATACCAAAATTTTTAGTATATAGCTAAAATATGTGTATATGTGAATTCATCTTAACATAGGTAATGAAATTTGGCTAAGAAGCAAAGTGCTTTTGGGGCTGGAGCGATAGCACAGCGGGTAGCACAGTTGCCTTGCACACAGCTGACCCAGGTTCAATTCCCAGCATTCCATATGATCTCCTGAGCACTGCCAGGAGTGATTCCTGAGTGCAAAGCCAGGAGTAACCCCTGAGCATCGCTGGGTGTGACCCAAAAAGCAAAAAAACAAAAACAAAAACAAAAAAAAAGAAGTAAAGTGCTTTAAAGATAAATGTATAGTGGTTATGCTATTAGTGCTATAAAGAGGAATGTTGAGCATTCCAGGATACTTAAAGGTGGTTTATAATTATCAGAATTATAAAATTAACATTAATATGTAAACACAAAGATTAATCATAATAACATCCTCTTCCAGGCCGGAGTGATAGCACAGCGGTGATAGCTCCAGCCTTGCACACAGCTGACCCGTGTTCGATTCCTGCTTCCCTCTCTGCGAGCCCGGCAAGCTACCGAGAGTATCGTGCCCGCACAGCAGAGCCTGGCAAGCTACCTGTGGCATATTCGATATGCCAAAAACAGTAACAATAAGTCTCACAATGGAGACGTTACTGGTGCCCGCTCGAACAGATCGATGAGCAACCGGATGACAGTGACAGTGACAGTGACATCCTCTTCCAAGTTTCTATTTTTTTCTCTCTCTGATACACACATATAGACACACACACACTCCAAATGAACCTGATCAGCAGTTCATCTCTGATTAATGTTAACTCACATCTTCTATAGAATGATAAAAAGAACATGAGTTGAATTGGTAAATTGGTCAATTTGGTAAGAAAAATATCTCAGTATTTACATATGATTGAATATTATCATATTCAATCAAGGCTATTTCCTACTTCAATGTTAACAATACTTTTGACTTTTCTAACCAACATAATTAATTTTCCTTTATATTGAAACTATTGCAAAAGTAGAGACAGTAAATTGTGCATCCGATGTTCTCCCCTAAGAATAAAGAAGAAGGTTGAGCTAAAAATACATGACCTGGACAAAGTGAAAATTTTTCATTCTTAGGAGACTGACTCCCACCTTTTAATACCAGTATTAATCAATCACTCTGTATCATTCCAAAGTGTCATCTGCTATTTCACTATCATCATCAATCAAACTAAACTCAAATATATACCTGGAAATTCACCATGACAAGTAAAATAGAACCACAGCTACTGGAAACTGTCACTCATACTCAGCCTTGTCAAGTGTCCCAGTGAGGCTATGTTGAAATTATGGTAGCTTCTCCATGTATTTACAACCAAAAAAAGGTTGGTTAAAATCTAGTTTAGTCCATTTAAATCTAACTAATGCTTGATTCGAGGGGCCTAAGAGAACTTCCAGTTTGATTAAAACACCCTACTTTAGAGCGATAGCACAGCAGGTAGGGCGAGTTTGCCTTGCACACAGCCGACCTGGGTTCAATTCCTCCATCCCTCTTGGAGAGCCCGGCAAGCTACCGAGAGTATCCCTCCCGCACAGCAGAGCCTGGCAAGCTACACGTGGCATAATCAATATGCCCAAAACAGTAACAACAAGTCTCACAATGGAGACGTTACTGGTGCCTGCTTGAGCAAATCGATGAGCAACAGGATGACAGTGCTACAGTGCTACAGTGATACTTCAGAGATGAGAATGCTAAATCAGATAGTACAGATTAGCCAAAGTAGTGCTAGAGAGTAAACACTTAAGTGAGTTTAACAAAACCTTTCACCAAAAAGTGGAGGGCCCAGTTGTGTGTGTATGTGTGTGTGTGTGTGCCTGTGTGCTTGTGTGCCTACTAATAAAGGTATACTATGATGTACTTAAAGAAATGAGGATTTGAATTTTGTTAATTGCATGCTCTTGATATTCAGAGGAACATGTTCCACCCAAGACACTTAAGACTTTCTAATAGAATCTCCAGTGCTCTCAGATTCATCTGAGGAACAGAACCAAAAGAGTCTTGTATTTTTGTCCAATTCAGCTGTTTACTCTAACAAAAATCTGAGGAACAGAACCAAAAAAAAAAAAAAAGTTCTGCATTTTCATCCGATCCAGCGTTTTACTCTAAAAAAACCCTCCAATACACACACGCGTGCGCGCTTGCGCGCGCACACACACACACACACACACACACACACACACACCAACACAAATAAAATTTTACTTGCAAACTGGCTAAGGAACAAGTCGCTTTTAACTTTATCGCTGTGCGAAAACCGCCTGAAAGCATATCCACAAGCCACCAAAAATAATGCAGAGAAAACGTTGCCTCTTTTCAATGATGATTTAGTTGGTTGCTTTTTGACCGCTGCTGTCTGTTATCTGAACCAAGGCTTAAGTTATGCCTCTGTTGTGAGCTGACCTCGCGTAGACCCTCAGCTGAGCAAAGAAGAAATTGGCAGGCAAAGGAACCCTCAGCCCTGGACTGCCTCCTTTCGCGTGGTCTGTGCGACCCAGACCCTGAGCCCCCAACTTCTGGGCCCCCTTGGCTGGCGGCCAGTTACTCGGCTGCGCGCCCGAGCAGGGCTCGGCTCAGAACCAGGGGAACAGAGCAAACCGCTAAAGCCCGCGCCCGCGCGGCCAAGGACCGCTGTTGGTTGCACTTTTCGGGGAGGGCAACTCTTCAGTAGAGTGGGGCACCAAAAAAGAAGCCAAATGTGCCAGAGTGGAAGCCTCTGCCCTGGAGCGGAGAGCGTGTGTGCCCTCGGGGATCCCTGCAACGGTCTCCCGGGGGGATCGGCCGCTTCCCGCCGCGCTCCCGACCCCAGGCCCGCGCAGACCGCGGTCCCGCCAGGGTCACCTTGGTCAGCGCATTCCATTCGTGCCAGCACCGCGCTCCCCCCAGAACACCCCCCGGCCACCTCTGTCCCGTGCGGGCTCAGCCGATTAAACGGATTTTATGTCTTAGTTAAACTTTAATATGTAAAGCTTGTGAGTTCACATTTTAGGGGCTAATAAAGAGATGGGGGGTGGGAGACAGAGGAGCGGCAGAGAGAGGGGAGCGGGACAGAAGTGGGGTAGAGACAGACAGACAGACAGGGACAGAAAGAGAGGCAGACAGGGAAAGAGAGAGACAGAGACAGACAGAGACAGAGAGAGACAAACAGACAGACAGACAGACAGACAGACAGACAGACAGACGAGTTGGCAGCTGCCTTCTGTGACTACGGAGATCAGAGGCGGCTCGGAGGAGGGTTTGCTTCCCTGCCCCTCGCGTCTTCAGCGCTCGGGCTAGGAAAATTCTCCCGGCTCCTCTTCCCGTCCTCAGAATGCAAAGAAGTGTCCCTTGCACAGGTGGGGAAAGTCCGCGTGCAAAACTTACTGTCGGCGGTGGCCACCCCTCCGTGGGGGGCTGTTAGAATCTGGAACCACACACCCAGAACCACCAGGAGCCAGACTTTGCTCTCCATCTCCCCGCGATGCTTCTCCCTGCAAGAGTTTCCGGCACCGGCACCGGCACCGGCTGGCTGAGTCGGAGACAGGAACCAGCTGGAACCCCCCCCCCCTCCGACAGACGCGGGGACAAGTGGTCCTCTGAAAGAGGAGGGCAAGTCTGTTAAGGAGTGGCCGGGTTCCTCTCTGGGGTATGACAGTTTCCACCCCACTCCTGCTTATGTGACTGGAAATATGCAAATAAACTTCATACTTATTGGCTATCAGCATCTTAAGTTGGGGGGAGGGCTCTAAAATCACTTCCAAATGTTTGAGCAAACTGCAATGAGAATCAAACCTGCCAAGGAGAAAAGGGGGAAAGGGCAAGAGAAAATTTTTGCTCTTTTGCTTTCTCTGCGCTTTATCTAATGGGTCTGGCTCTCCAACGCTGCCTGTGTAAGACCCAAACACGGTTTATATGGGTATGGATTTAAGTTAGATGGTCTTCAATCATCAGCTTTCCCAGGAGGGAATGTTTAAACTGGTAAAATACATTTTGTTGGTGCACAAACTCAAGGACACGATGATTGCCCTGGACCTTATCCTTGCACAGTAAACTGTTAAAAATGACAAATGTGCTGAAAAGCCCTCCGGCTCTAATTGTGCATCAAGCATATTGTACCCACTCACAATGCCTCAGAGAATGCAAAAGAAGACTTGTATGTTTAAAGTAAATACTCTAGGGTATGGAAGTTATATTAAAAAGTCTATTTTTTAAAATGCATTGAGGATGTACGCATAAGATTGTAATTATAGGGGCTGGAGCGATAGCACAGTGGGTAGGACGTTTTGCACGCGGCCGACCCAGGTTCGATTCCCAGCATCCCATATGGTCCCCCGAGCACTGCAGGAGTAATTCCTGAGTGCATGTGCCAGGAGTAACCCCTGTGCATCGCTGGGTGTGACCCAAAAAGAAAAAGAATAAAAGAATGCAATTATAAATGATACTGTGAGGGGTTTTGACAAAATTCTCAGGTACTTTGATACACTTTTACACATAAGATTTGCAGTAAGTTGTAAAGACAATTAACTGTATTCTTACAGAGAAATAAGTTCATAAGTCAAAACAGCCAATTCATTGTGTATGTTGGAAATCTTCCTTCTTTTTCTTATCTTTTCTCCACTCTCCTCCTCTCTCTTCTCAGACCTTCTCTGTTCAATTCCTTTCTTCTTCCCTACTCTCCTGTATTTTCCCTCTCTCACACACATATACACATGGACAAAATCTACATTTATGGTGCAGAAGAATAAAAGTTCAACAATTTAAGCTAGACTCACATGTTAAGTCTTACTCAAAAATAAAAGTCTCCTGTTAATACCCAAGTAAATAAAAGTTTACTTTTCTGTAGGATGCAATTCTATCTTTAAGTTGACTGATTTAAGGGCATAACGTAATACATGATCCTTATTGTAATTATTAATCAATGTTTTATACAATTCATCCTATCCCATATACCATGGAAAGAAACGTTGAGACCCACCAAGAATTAAAATTCTAAAAACTGTCGAAGTAGCAGAATAGATCACACAGAAGATAAATTTAAAACTATGTTCAAAAAAAATTACATAATAAATCCCAATTTTATAAAATGGCATAGGATAAGTATAATCACATTGGTGTACTCAAGACACAAATGACATATAAACAAAAGTGTGAATACTTATGCAACCTATGAAAACTGATATAATCAAATGATAGGCACTCTGTGCCTTTCAGAGAAATGCAAGACAATTTTATGCAATTACTAAAAGATTTTAAGCCTGATGGTCATAGCATTTTGAAAAGAAATTTCCAGATGAACAGAAAACAAAAAGTTCAGAGTAATTGAAAAAGAAAGAAAGGCTCAGAAATGGTCTGCATCATTATGCTGCATACCCATTAGAACTACAAAGATTTCCAGGAAAAAAATGAATTCGCAGCAGCTCAAAATGGTAGAAAAGCAGACAAACTGCCTCCGGTCCACGGAGTGGTGAGTAGGTGGGTGTGGCAGCCAAGTGCTCTTGTGATTGGTGACTCTCAGAAGATTGGGGTGGACCCACGGGATCCCCAAGTCTGGACTGCAAATGCTTTAACACATTCAGAGGAGATAACTTCAGACAAAATATTTTTTAAAAAAGTACTAAAAAGCAGACATAATTCGGAAAAGATAGGTTTGAAGTGCCCCCTGCTGACATCTGTTACATGTCCAGAAGGACATTTTAAGAGACTTGTAACAAACTGGCTTGATGAATCATTCAATTCTTGTGTCGTTGAGCTTTTCTTGTTGAATTACATGTACAGTGGAAGAAAGTATTCCTCTTCTCACCCACTTCTGTGCTACTTTTCAGAACATCAGACTTCTGGGAAGTAGGTGTTTCTAAGTCGATTGTATGTGGGTAAATTAGCAGAGTAAAGGGGGAAATAAATCTAACTGGAGAAGAAAGCAGAACTTGGAAGAAGAAAAGAGGCTGCACCAGCAGTGCTCAGGGTTTATTTCTTCCTCTGCACTCAGCTATCATTCCTGGTGGGTTAGGGGACCAAACTCAGATCTGTCATGTCCAAGCAAGTAGTGCCTTACCGGCTTGCTCCTGACCCCTCAGCAGGATTTTTTAAAAGTTAAAAGACTCACTTAATAAGACAGAGAAGGGACCAGTATGATAATAGTAGCTGGAAATGATCACACTGGACAAAAACTGAGTGTTAAAAGTAGGTAAAGGGATACAACTGATAACCTTTCTGTATCTGTATTGCAAACCACAATGCCCAAAAGGAGAGAGAGAGAGAGAGAGAGAGAGAGAGAGAGAGAGAGAGAGAGAGAGAAGAAAAGTGCCTGCCACAGAGGCAGCCTGGGGGTGGTGTGGGGGTGATAGGAGGGAAACTGGGGACACTGGTGCTGGGAAATGTACACTGGTGGAGGGATGGGTGTTGGAACACTGTATGACTGAAACCTCATCATGAACAGCTTTGTGAGGGTCAATCAGTGATTCAATTTTTAAAACTATTACAAATTTTTTAAATATTTACTTAATATTCACTTAAAATATAAAGCTGAAAATATACACACACAATCACTCCTCCATGTTGTAATTTTGCCTGGTTAAAACAAATCTGGATTGGGGAAATGGAAGACAACATCTTCTGACTGGAGTTTTTTTTACAGACCTCATATATTTCAGTTTGTACGTACAATTAACTAGTTTAAAACAAACAAACAAACAAAATGTACTCTTGCTCCAGCCTCTCCCACACACCCCACAAAAGTCATGAAAGGCAAAAAAACAAAATTCTAAGCAGTACAAAAGCATATGCAATTAAACAAATTCACACTGGAATTGTTTTGACAGACCTCCAAAATTCTCTAGTCTCTCCAAAAGCTACCCCTGTCTTGAATCTCTTCCCCGAAAGTCCAAGGATAACGTGTTTTAAAATGTGTGTGATCTGGGGACTAGTTTCTTTTATGTAACATAATGTTTTCAAATTCTACCTATATTAAGCATAAATTGATACTTTATTCTTACAGTCAAATATTTCATTGTATATATTTATGCATGTATTAGTTGATGAGCATTTGAGCTACTCCTACTTTTGAGCTTCTGTGAATAAAGCTGCTGTGTCTTTTGGTGAACAGTATAGTATCATTCTCTAGATACACATGGAGGAACAGAATTACTGAGTTCCATCATAAATACATATTTAACTATATATTATTACTTCTTAATTGTTATACTTCAAATATGACATTATTTTCTATCATTTATTGTATGAATTGTAGACCTCACGAAGTTAAGGATAATTCTAATTCATAGCTTCTGTCTTATGATAAAATACAGAGCTTTTTGAGTGCCAGGATAGGCACTCAAACATTTATTTGAACAGGTTACTGAATACAAGGAAGAACAAGAAGGTCTAAAGAGTAAAAGTCATTATAGTATTAAAGCTATAAAAGATAAAGATAAAGATAAAGCTATTAAAGATAAACTGAAAATATTGTCTGATAGCAGTTTGTGTATGAATATGAAATACATAACTATGAAAAAAACAGTTATTCACAAATGAATGAAAATTTATGCAAAAGGACAGAACCATATCAAGAAGGACAGAACCATATCAAGAGTATACAGATTTGAGTTTGCATTGCCATAATACTTGCCAAAATGTGACTTTATTTTTATAATATGACTTAGATATGCCATAAAAACTCTTATAGGTGATTTTTCTACTTGAGATGATATTTTAGGATAATACTATTGCCATTTTTACAATGAATATACACAATTCTTTGTCATCACAGGTACAATACTATTTAATTTTTAAATAGTTATATGCTACCCAGTGTCAATTTCAATATTTGTAATTCAGGAAGTTCTAATGATATCACATATGAGCAATCTTCCTAAAGGCAAGGATATCATACTCAAAATTGGAGATTTGCTTGTGCTTGGCCTGATTCTCAAAGATCAACCCAGAAAACTCAATAAACAAGTTGATGGAAATTATTTCTAAAAGAAAAATCTACTCTATGATTTCACATGTCAATCACCACATTTCCTTTTACTGCATAGGGATTTGAAAAACACTTGTCCAAAATTCAACAGAACCACCCAAACCTTCATATACTCTATCCTGAATACACTCTTTGGGACAGTTTCAAACTACAGAAGGTCAACCCAGTTGACTTATTACCTAATAGCAATGTAACAGGAACATAAAATCTGCCAGGACCTTAAGTCTACATTATTAAGGACTTTCTCTAGAGGCCTTGAACCAAATTTATGTCTACTTGATTGAAGGGGAAGAAAGAAGTAGTCGCATGAGTTCAGTCATACTTGAATTTAAAGATTTTTCCATCTCAGATTTGAGATCTAGCAGCTTCAGTGAAAAGGGAATCTCATTAGAAATTAGTAAAGAAAAATATTGAGACTAGGTGACAGAGTCAAAAGTGAAAGGGAAGGGGTTGGAGCAATAGCACAGCGGGTAGGGCGTTTTCCTTGCACGGGGCCGGGCTGACCGGGTTTGATTCCCAGCATCCCGTATGGTCCCCCAAGCACCACCAGGAGAAATTCCTGAGTGCAGAGTCAGGAGTAACCCCTGAGCATCATCGCCGGGTGTGACTCAAAAAAAGCAAAAAAAAAAAAAAAGCGAAAGGGGAAAGAGACTACAAAGTTGATACTTTGGACTTATTTAGGGTTGCAAGACCCTGAATCCAAGAGTTATTTTGAGATTTTTTTTTTGGGGGGTGGGGATGGTTAAGGGAACAGGGGACAGGGGCCTGGGGCTATCCAGCAGTGCTGTCGAGCTGTTCTGCTCTACACTTCTGGCAGCGGTCAAGGGACCATATGTGTTGCTGGGGATCAAACCAGGGTCATCAGGAGCATAAGGCACCCTCTGTACTTTCTTTGTACTTTCTCTTAGGCTGGCATCAGCAGTCTGAAAATAATGCATGATGTTAGAATACTCTTGTATCAAGCACATTATTTGTAATGTGCTGAAGTTGGTTTATGTTGACTCACTAAATTTAATCATTCGTTTATGAAATTTGTAGTTTGAAAACCTCTGAAGTATTGTTTACACCAGAAAACTTGTAAACATTATACTTTTTCCCTGGAGATATGACTCTGAAATACTTATCAGTATATCACTAAGTCCTATCCTACAACTGCCTATATACAAGTCTAAACTTTGAATGACTTTTGGTCTACATTTTTTATAATAAGTGAGAGGAGTAGGGAGTTACTCTTTAGAAGCCAGAGATGCTTTTAAACATGATAATGCATATCAGAGATCAAACTCAGGGCCTCACAAGTGGCAAGCAGGCACACCAGCCCTTTGACTAGTGGGTTTTTTTGTTTTCAGTTGTTTTATTATGGTTGTTACAGTGCTTCCCACATGCCTGTTTTTAATTTTATTTTCTTTCTTTTTACCCTTTTCTTCTATTAAACTTTATTTAAACATCAGGATTTACAAAGTTGTTCATAATATAGTTGTTTCAGGCATTCAATGTGCTAACACCAATCCCACCACTAGTGTGACCTTCCCTCCACCAATGTCACATGTACCCCCCTTTGCATTCTCAAAATAGTTTATATTATATTGGTTGTTACAACACACCCTAAAATGAAAATCAGTCTTTATTAATAATTCCTTAATTGATTCATTAATTAATTCCATTAATAATTCCTTAATGGGCGGCGGGGGTTGTTGCTGAAATGGACAGGGTAGTGCATGTGTGCTGGCTCTCTGAGGCCACACACGCATGCTGGCTCTGAGTTTACATATGTTAGCTGTGTTGTCAGCACAGTTGGCTGACTGCTCATTTTTTTGGTTGCACACACCAGTATTTCCAATCCACCACACCACCAAGCCTGCCCCCTTAGCCGAAACAAAATAATTTACTTTATATTGCTTGTTGCAATAAGAAATTATCAGAAAATAGAGCTACTAAAGGCAATTTGTATTGTTATATTTCACACGGTGTTACTAAAGTTTCTAATCTGAGAATTCACTGTGCTGGTTTGTGCTAGTTGAGTCTTCTAAGTCATTGTTTTCTTTCACACTAAGTTTGATGCTCTTCTGCATGACTTTCCTCATCAAATCTCCTGTATTTCTACTGGACTATCAGCACTATGAAATTTGGAGGTGTCGCCCAGCCACATATGCAGCCACATGCTGCAGGAGCTGAAACAAATTGGTCGCTTGATGAGATTCAGTTGCAGAGGGGGGCAATTTCTATGCCAGAGAATGTCAGTGAGGTGAGGGTGCAGGGGCGTATTGCTTGGTGCACTGGAAGTGGTTCATTGGGAGAAATCTGCCTACCCCATTGTGAAAAGCCCCAGAGTTCTCAGCCTGGACACATCCACCTGGGAGATTTGTTATCTTGGTGTTCTTCTCAAAATTAGCTGTGGAACTGGGCCATTTCTATGACTGAAATGTTTTTCTTTTCTTTTCCGTTCTTTCCTTTTCTTTTCTTTTATGTGTAGTATCCTTGTTCTATCAAGTCAGAAAAAAAAGCAAGATTTCCATAGGTATATAACATATTTTAACTGGAAAAAGAAGCTGTCATTTTTCTTTGAGCAGAGAAGTTCAGGTCCTATATGACAGTAGAACAGATGATATCCAGAAGTCAGGAGATGACATCTTGTCTGAGAGACAGACAAGCAAATAAAAGAAGAAAGCCAGCCCAAATCACTGCATATTTTCACCCATGAACCTATAAACAGAGGTTTTTCTTTTGGAATAATTAAATTTTCAGACAAAATAAAACCTATTCAAATGCAATTTTTTAAATCAAGCATCTGCTTTTAAGAATTAATTATTTAGGCGGGAGGGGGGGTAAAAAAAAAGAATTAATTATTTCTTACTTTAGTCTTTTTTTTCTGAATAATTTTTCATTAGAAAATTTGATGGTTAAAGCATTTATCAACTAGCTATATGATCTAATTAAAATGTATTTTATCATAAAATTTAATTTAATAAAATAAATTAAAATGTATCATTTTATCTATTTTAAATTGTATTATTCAATGATACTAATCTTCATATTTTCTGATTTTTTTATCACTGGTATCCATCTATAGAGCTTTTTCCTCATTTCTATCAAAACTCTATATTCATTAGGTATAACTCCCAATATTCTCCTCTCCCCATCCCTGGAAACCAGCACTATAATTACTCTCTGTGGTTTGACTATTCTAGGTCCCTCATAACTGGAATTATATTATATATTTTGTGTACTCAAGTTTTATTCATATTATAGCATGTCTTTTTTGTCTGAATAATTTTATTTATACTTATTTTCACTAATGAACATTTGAGTTGCTTCTACTTTCTACATACTATGTACTTACTCTGTATAATAAAAAAACTGTCTGAATCCTCACCTTTTTTCTTTCTGATTTTTTTTGGGGGAGGCCTACCCAGTAATGCTCAGGGCTTCCTCATGTCTCTGTTCTCAAGAATTTATCACTCCCGGTGATGCTCATAAGTGGTGCTGGGAATCAGATCTGAGCCAACATCATACAAGACAAGCTCCTTTACCCACTGTACTATCTCTCAGCCCTGAGTCCTCATTTTCAATTCTTTTGGATACATAATGAGAAGTAGAATTGCAGAATAATAAAATGTTTTAATGAACTGTTTCCTATGGCAGTTGCACCATTTTTGATTTCTAACAGCAATTCATAAGGCACCAATTTCTCTAAATTCTTACCAACACTTATTTTTTTCTGTTATTTTTAATATTCATCCCTATGAATATAAAATACGTCTTCAACTTCTCTTATGTTTTATGTATAGATGCCATCATCTATAATCTTTTACCCCATGTGTCTGTGGATTTTGATTTTCCTCAAACTTCTATGAGGAGCACCCAATGCTGGTTCCCTCTGGAGAGATGAGTTAGGTGAACTGAAAATTGAAACCAGTCCCCAGATAGGTTAGAATGTTACAAAATTAGGCCTTTTCTGCATGGAAATTCATCCTTGCCACCCAGATTTTTGGGGATCTTAACTATTGTAAGTGGTACTACAATTATTGTAAATATGCATGTGTCTCTTAAAATTATTTTTTAAGTTCTTTGTTTAGATACCAATACGTAGAACTCCTAGATGATATATTTTTAATATTTTGATTAATCTCTATACTGTATTCCATAAAGCAATTTGCTTTCCTACCAACAGTGTGTTTTCTCCACATCCACACTGGCACTTGCTATTTTGGGTCTTTCATTTTTGTGAAGCAATATAGTTTGATTAAAAGAAATTTACTTTGATAAATGTGAGTAAAGAAAGAGAGACATATGTTCAAGGAAGAACACAATTTCTCCAGAGTGGAAAAAAAGCCAGTTAAAGTTTTGGGTGAGGTTTAATATTTATTTTTATTTATTTATTTATTTTACTTCCAAAGGAAAAATTCATTCAAATGATAGTTGATTTTTCTTCAAGTACTGAAAGGTCAGAGCTATTGACCATGAGTCCTATATCTGGCAACAAATTGAAATAATAATAAAAAGTTTTCCCCAAAACATCAGCCTCAAACCAGATGGTATTACAAAGTGTACATGTGTTTCTAGATTTTCAAATTGATCTATTACTTATCCTCCTCAAGGTTTTCCCAAAATAATCTAAAGAAAATAGATTTTTAAAAAGTAAGTTTTTGACCTTAATAAGCAAGACAAAAACATCATTATAAAGAGAACTACAGGCGCCAGAGAGACAGTACAGGTGCTAAGGAACATGGGTTGCTTGCAGCTGACCCCAGGAGGATTCCAGTAGGATTCCCTCCATACCACACGTGTGAGGCCCTGAAGGTCTGTGAGAACCACTGGATAGCCTTGTAATTCTAAACACTACAAGGCCTAAGCACCTGGTATTCCCAGGTGGTCTCCCATCCAAGTACTAACCAGGCCTGACCCTGCTTAGCTACCAGATAGCACAGCAGGTAGGGTGTTTGCCTTGCACTCGGCCAACCCGGGTTCGATTCCTCCATCCCTCTCGGAGAGCCTGGCAAGCTACCGAGAGTATCCCGTCTGCACAGCAGAGCCTGGCAAGCTCCCCGTGGCATATTCGATATGCCAAAAACAGTAACAACAAGTCTCACAATGAAGATGTTGCTGGTGCCCGCTCGAGCAAATCGATGAGCAACGGGATGACAGTGACAGTGACAAGGCCTAAGAATCAGATCTTAAATTGCCAGTAAAACAAATAAAAAGAAATCACTGTATCACTGTCACTGTGATAGGAAAATAGGATAGCCACATGCAAAGCAGCGAAAGTGGATCCCTATATTCTGCTGTTCACAGAAGTGAACTACTGATGGATTAAAGACTTGTATGTTAGACCCAAACTTTAAAATACATTGAAATATCAACTTTAGTGGTGTCTCCAGTGATTCATTCCATCAATTAAGAAAATGCAAGTAAAAACGAACACAGCAATTAAATCTGTTTGAACTTTTTTATTTCTTCCTCTTTATTTTATTTATTTATTTTGGCTTTGGGGCCACAACTGGGAAGTGCTCAGGGGTTATTCCTGGCTCAGCACCAGGAATCACTTCTAAAAATACTCAGAATACCATATGGGATGCTGGGGTTCAAACCCAGGTAGGCCATATGCAAGGCAAGTGCTCTACCTGCTGTACATTGCTCCAGCCCTACTTTTTCCTCTTCATTCCTTAAAGATTCTAAGAATCTAAGAATTTTTTCATTTCTTCGATGTGCTCCAACTTAGTGGCATAATGTTGTTCATAGTAGTGCAAATATAATTGTGTTCCTATTGGATGCTTGTAAGATTTCCTTTTCTTTATTATTTATGACTTTTCCCCTTTTGTTTTTAAGGTTTGTCAATTTCATTTATCTTTTCAATGAATCATATATCTCTCAAAAAATCATTGATTTTTTTTTTATCTTATTTTGGTTCTATTTTATTAAACTTCGTTCCTTCTACTGAGTTTAGATTGCATTTGTTCTTCTTTCTCTAGTTCCTTCAAGTATAATGTTAGCTTGTTTATTTGAGAATTATTTTATTTCCTGATATAAGCATGTACTTTCTATAAATTTCCCTCTTGGTACTGTGTCCCAAATTGCTGATAGATCATGTCTCCAGGTTCATTTATTTCCAGGAATGTTACTATTTTCCCTTTGATTTTTCTCATTGTTCATATTGCTTAGACTGCATTTTTTTTGTTTTACCTTTTTTGGGAGTTCTACTTATTTTTACCAATTGTGCTTTAAAATGATAATGGATATTATTTTGATATTCATAAACTATTGACAGTTGTTTTTTATTCCAACATGTAGTCTTTCATTGAGAATGTGCACTAGGAAGGGTTGTATATTTGGCATGTTGATGATGGAGAGCTCTGTAAATATATCAGTCCCAACTCATTCAATTTCTCATTTAAGACTGCTACTATATTTTTCATGTAGTTTTCCTTTTCCATGTGGTTCTTTATTTTTCTGGTAATAGTAGGTTATTAAAATCTCCTACTATCATTGTAATCATTGTAATGCTATGGGTCTCCCTCAGATATTTTATTAGTTGCTTCACAAATTTGATGCTCCTTAATTCGATGATTTTAATGAATACTAAATCCTTAATGCATTGATCCCTTACTCATAACATAATATCCACACTGGTATTACCTTAATTTATTCTCATATTCATATATATTATGAATATACACATATAGCACAGCAGGTAGGGCGTTTGCCTTGCACGCGGCCGACATGGGTTCAGTTCCTCCGTCCCTCTCGGAGAGCCTGGCAAGCTACCGAGAGTATCTCACCCTCTTGGTAGAGCCTGGCAAGCTACCTGTGGTGTAATTGATATGCCAAAAACAGTAACAAGTCTCACAATGGAGACATTACTGGTGCCCACTCAAGCAAATTGATGAACGGAACAACAGTGCTATATACATATATATGTTGGGAGGGGAGGACTCATGACTGTCAGGCTAAGAATAGGATGAGGATCTGAGATGCACAGCCGGGCAGCAACCACCCAGGTGCTCTTCAGGTTTTTCCTGGTGATGAATTGGTCTCTGAAGGCCACCATTTTTAGGTTTGGTCATAGGCACCAGATATGTTGCTGGAAAGTAGATTTGTGGTTTCTAGAAGACTTGGTTGACGCCTTTGATGGGGTGAGGCTGATTTTTAGGAAGGAGAATTCTTAGGGTAGTGTGTTCATAACCCTATTCCTACACTCATCCACTATGTTAATATATAGAAACTTTTGGACTTTCTTGGCGGGGTTCTGCCATAGCCTCCTCTTCCTCTATAGTCTCGATCTTTGGATTGTCATTTGCATGTAAAAGGATGGAGCAGCTTTAGGGACAAGCAACAACCTAAGGAATTTATAGTCTTGAAATCAGTCTGGAAAGAAGCAGTAAAGGAGCTTCTTCAAAAGGCAAGACTGAGGGGCTGGAGCAATAGCACAGCGGGTAGGACATTTGCCTTGCACGCAGCCAACCCAGGTTCGATGCCCAGCATCCCATATGGTACCTTGAGCACCTCCAGATGCAATTCCTGAGTGCATGAGACAGGAGTAACCCCTGTGCATTGCTGTGTATGACCCAAAAACAAACAAACAAAAAAAGGCAAGACTGACCTAGGGACTTCTTCTATAAGGGACTCCATCTTTATGCCTCTCCTAGCCTGTCGGCAGGAAGGGAACCCATCTCCATTGTTCCAAAGGCCAGGTATGACCCAGTAACAAATACAACCTATAAACAACTGTTCAGTGCCTGGAATCACTCCCCCACACACAAGGTGATTGCCCCCTATAACTGTAAGCCAATTGTTCTCCTAAGCAATAAGCCAGTTTAACCATTAACGAGCTTATTAATGGTTATTAAATAATAATAGTTATTAATAATAAGCTTATTAAACTTATTATTAACATAACTTGCTTTGCTGAACACAGCTCCAGTAGTCCCTTGCCCATTTTATCCATTGTCCCCGGGTGCGTATGTGAAGGGGAGAGGAGAGAGAAGGCAATCTGCCATTTTCTTCTGGTCCCCCTCTGCCACGCTGGGAATGGCCGGGAAGTCTAGGACTGATAAAGTTTTTGATAAGAACCTAGAGGGCATGGACCTCATACCCCACCCCACCACCACCCCAACTCACTAGGCAGCTATCAAGCCGCACCTGAGGTTCACTTGTTCTGCACAGCACAGGAGTTAATCCCCACCGCCTGATCTCTCAGGAAGCCATGGATTCAGGCTGGAGCGAGGAATTGCTCTTTGCAAGAAAGGAGACTCGGTCCTGGACCTTACCCAGGTCCTTTGGGTCCTTCACCTTTCTCTCAAGAGAACCTTTGGGAGGAGAAGAAGTAAAAATCAGATTTTATTTGGAAGTTTTGAGGAAGGGGAAGGAGGGGGAGAAAGAGAAAATAACCTGCTCTGGAGAGATCGCAGCTTCTCCAAAGGCGAGGAGCGCAGCAGCACACATTCCAGTGGCATTAGATGTGAAAGTATAAAAGAACACATCTCAGGAGGGGAGATGCGGGCAATGCACATGCTCAGGCACCACATGCACTTGGGAGCAACACATGGCTCAGCAGCATATGTGCACACTTCCTTTGTTCAAGTTGGCTTTTATAATAGGGTGTCTTTCAAGCTGCCCCACGCGCAGCTTTCTACCTTGGTAAGAATCCGTTGCTAGGATGGTTGCTAAGGGGATAGAGTTGGGAGTACTGACTGGTCTTTGATACTCCTTTCCTGGCCTTTGTTCCTGCTGGAACTGCTCTAGGGAGGGGGTTGGGAAGGGGTTTAGTTTTTTGGATCTATACTGGGGCCAGGTTAAGGTCTTATCAGGCCTTAGTTGCTGTGTCCACAAGGTGGGTTCCTTTCTTCCTGCCTTCCTGCTTCAAAACGGTAGCACTGTAACACTGTCGTCCAGTTGTTCATTGATTTGCTTGAGCGGGCACCAGTAACATCTCCATTGTGAGATTTGTTGTTACTATTCTTGGCATATTGAATTTGCCACCGGTAGCTTGCCGGGCTGTCCAAGAGGGACGGAGGAATCGAACACGGGTCGGCCACATGCAAGGCAAACACCCTGGCTTCAAAACTAAGAACAAAAATTCATGGTAATCTGTTAAATTTACAACTTCAGATTCTACTCAACACCTGGACCTGCCACTCTTGAAATGTCATGAAAAGAAAAGGTTACAGAGTCTACATGGACTACTTGCAAAATTCCAAGGCTGGTCTAGGGTGGCATCTGGTGCCACTGGCATAGAAGCCTGCTGAAAGTCACAGTACTGAGCCATTCAGGTTAAGTCCACGACCAATTTGGCAGCATCTGAATGGGTCTCTGTGAATCAGGCACCTTTTTTTGTTTGTCTCTTGCCACCAATCATTATGCGAGGGCCAAGGAAACCCCCTAGTGAAAAGATCTTGGGATATTGAGTCAGGAGATCAACTCCCACTCCCCTTATCTCTGTCTAATAAAAAGAACTAGCAAGATTGCCAGGTGGTCAATTGAAATGCTAATTAAACCAACAGCCGGGTAGCCCTAGGTCAAGTAGAGGCAGGCTGGAAAAGAAAGAAAAAAGCCAGGGAACTGGAACAGCTTTGTAAGGGTCTGTCTCATAGTGATTCCATTTTTAAAAATCTATTTAAAAAAAAAAAAAAAGATACAACAATCCAGCAAGGCAGAACTTTTCCCTCTTCTCCTGATCTAAGAAGCAAGGTTTCTCGACATCCACAGCACTCTACGTTAGCCTCCACACACAAGCTGGTGTTATATTGGACACCAGACAAGGCCCCAGGAGTGCTAGGGGTAGTCTCAGAGCTCTATGTCCAAGCTAATGATTCTCTGACAATTCAGCACTCAGAGCTAGGCCAGACATTCAGCTGTGGTTATGTCTGTGTCAGGGACATAGAAGGGCTGGAGTGAGACAGAACAAGAAGCCATGACAGGCTGCACTTCAGCAAAGCAAGCAGTAGGCCCAAGTTTCTGTTTCCCGAAGACCAGTGTTCCTGTTTCCCCAAAAGTTTGTGGTTAGAGTTACTGGAAAGACCCTCCCACACACACCCCGTCCCTACCCGCTTACATTAATCAGTAAGCAATACGTCCCGTTGGCCTGTGCTATAGCCTGGTACTGGAAAAACCCGCAAAGCGTAACCGTTGGCACCTGCTAACTATGCGTATGTGATTAAGGATATGAAAAGCTGCTGTAATAAGGGCTCGGGGTCCTTGTCAAGACTCCACTGCATTGGATGAGACTTGGACCCTAGCTCAAGCTAGCAACAAAGGTCCTTTGCTCTTGCATTCTCACACGTGGAACCAGTCTCTCTGCAAACGGGAAACCCCAAACCCGGGTATAATGCCAGAGGTAGGCTCTAAAGTCACAGGACTTTAGGCTAGAGAGGGTCAAAGCCCCTCGAGAAATTAAAGAGATCCTGAGAACAAGTTTGCCAAGATGCTATCGTGTTTTAGTTTTTTCCTCCCCCTCCGGATTACTTATTAAAACACTAGAATAAGATCCCATTAGATGGTCTAAAAGTGAAGTCCTTACTGACCTTTGTAATACACACGACCTAAGTATAAACTAAAGCATGGTAAAGATGGCCAGTAAATGGCAGCTCGCATTATCATAGTATGTTGCA
This sequence comes from Sorex araneus, assembly GCF_027595985.1. Classification (NCBI taxonomy): domain Eukaryota; kingdom Metazoa; phylum Chordata; class Mammalia; order Eulipotyphla; family Soricidae; genus Sorex; species Sorex araneus. Next base: position 40,153,238 of record NC_073308.1, on the reverse strand, counting down.
GTTAGATCCAGAGTCGGCCTCATACAAGGTAAACATTCCACCCGTTACACTATCACTCCATATGGCAGACAATTTCCCTCTTACTCTGTCTCTCTACTTATGGCTATTATGGTTTGCAATACAGAAAATGAGAGGTCATCATGTTTGGTCCTTCACCTACTTTCAGCACACGTCTCCCATTCTGAGCGATCCCTCCAGTCATCATTGACTTAGTGATCCCTTCTCTATCCCTTCCCTATTCTTCTCCAGCATGATTTGCATCTCTCTGATAATAGTGATGCATAGCATGTTCCTACATCCCTCTTGTCCATTTGTATTTCTTCTGTGAGGAAGTTTTTGTTCATCTCTTCTCCCCATCTTTTGATGGGGTTGGATTTCTTTTTCTTGTAACGTTCTACTGGTGCCTTATATATCTTGAATATTAATCCCTTATCATATCATTGCTGCATAAATAATTTTTCCCATTCTGTTGGCTCTCTGTGTATTCTGGTCATCACTTCCTTTGAAGTGCAGAATCTTCTTATTTTAATGTAGTCTAATTTCTTTATCTTTGTTTCCACTTGCTTGGTCAGTGGAATTTCATCCTTGAATATGCTTTTAGCTTCAATGTTAAGGAGGTTTCTGCCATGTTTTCCTCCAAAACTTTGTGGATTCAGGTATGATTTCAAGTTCTTTAATCCATTTTTATTTTATTTATGTGTATGGAGTTAGAAAGAGGTCTGAGTTTATTTTCTATTTTCATGTAGCTGACCAGTTTTCCCAGCACCACTTGTTGAAGAGGTTTTTCATATCCACTTCATATGTTTTGCTCCTTATCAAAAATTAACTGATAGTATCCCTGAGGATCTGTTTTGGGATATTCAAATCTATTCCATTGATCTGAAGGCCTGTCTTTATCCCAATAGTATGCAGTTTTAATTACTACCACTTGTAGCATGGCTTGAAGTTGAGGAAGTTGATATCTCTCATCTTCTTTTTCCCAAGAACTAATATGAGAGTAAAGATCTTGGATATGAATTTTAACTGATAACATACTTCAGTTTCAGTCAGCTGAGAATCCAAAAGCTGACCTTCTGAAAATTTGCTCTGTGCTCAAAAGCCTGCAAGGACTAACGTGAAGTCTCAGCACAAGAGAACAAGAGGGCATCAGCCTGAGAGGAAGCAGTGCCTGAGAGGAAGCAGTGCTCAGAGGACCATATGGGTCACTCCAACCCCCTTTCCTTTTTTCTAGATAGCATGTCATTTGGACAAAGTCACTCCCATAGAAATTTTAAATTCCTTTAGAGGTTTAATAGAAAGAAAAGATAGGTAATATTGTTTTTTCCTTTGTTGTCTTATTTTTACTAACTGGATCGGTAGCACAGTGGGTAAGGCGCTTGCCTTGCACGCAGCTGACCCAGGTTCGATTCTTCCCTCCCTCTCAGAGAGCCCAGCAAGCTACCGATAGTATCTCGCCTGCACAGCAGAGCCTGGCAAGCTATCGTGGCGTATTCGATATGCCAAAAACAGTAATAAGTCTCACAATGGAGACGTTACTGGTACCCACTCGAGCAAATCGATGAACAATGGGACACAGTGCTACAGTGCTTATATTTCCTGATGTAAACCTGTATTTCTATGAACTTTCCTCTTTGCATTGCATTGGTTGTGCTTATATATTCTCATAGCTCGTGCTCTCATGGTCACTTGTTTCCAGGTATTTTTAAATTTCCCCTTTGATTTTTCCATTGCTCCAGTTCAGAAGCAAATTTTTTTCAGAAGCAAATCTCAAAAATATTTGAGATTTTTTTTCACTTTTTTGAGGGGAGAGGAGCGTAATTTCTACCTTCATAGCTTAGAGACCAGCCTCATATGCTGGGGGAAAGGGAAGTTCAGATAGAGAAGGGAATACCAAGCAAAAATGTGGTGGGAGGACCCGTTTAGGATGGGAAAGGCGTGCACGGAGCAGACTATAGACCAAACACATTGGCCACCCAAGACCTCCATTACCAACCACAATGCCCAAAGGGAGAGAGGCAACAGAGGGGAATGCTCTGCCAAAGAAGTGGGGTGGGGAGGGGTATGGGGTGGGAGGGGTGGGAAGGATGATGGGATCATCAGTGGAGAACGGGTACTCGTGGAGGGATAGATACTCAAGCTGTATATGACTGAAACACAAGCACGAGAATATGTAAACCTGTATCTGTACCCCCACAGTGATTCATCAATAAAAAAAATTTTTTTAAAAAAAAGAGCTGAGATATAGCAAACAAAATAAATTCTTGTGAAAAAGAAAAAAAAAGAAATTTCTGTGTCCATCATGTATTCTATCCTGGAGACTGTTTTACGTACATTGGAGAAAAGTGTATATTTAAAAGTGTATGTTTCACCTACCTTTATGTTTTAACCCATAGGAAAGACCTCTAATATCTGTTAAGACAATGTGGCCTAACTGCCCCATTGTAACTATGGTTTCTAGGTTTAGTTTCATCTGGTTAATCTTTGATGACATAAAGATATTAATACCCCAACCACTATTACATTGCAGTTCATGTCTCTCTTAGGTTTGTTAATAAACTCCTCTTCATTTGGTACATATATGTAATTAGTATATGACCTTTTGAAGAATTGATCCATAATTCATTAGATAATGTTTGATCCTGTCTTACTACCCTTTTAAAGCCTGCAATCTACTTTATGTAAGCATGATTGTGCCCTCTTTATGCCACCATTTGCCTGTGTGACTGGTTTTATGTTTTTTACTTTAAACATATGTTGTCTTCAAAGTCAAGTCAATGTTGTCTTCAAAGTCTGATGTAGACATCAGAAAGTTGTTTTTTTCATTTTCTTTTATTTATTTATTATTTTATTTATTTATTTATTTTGCTTTTTTGGTTACACACAGTGATGCACAGGGATTACTCCTGGCTCATGCACTCAGGAACTATGCCTGGCAGTGCTCGGGGGACCATATGGGATGATGGGAATCGAACCCAGGTTGGCCACGTGCAAGGCAAACGCCCTACCCGCTGTACTATTGCTCCAGCCCCTGTTTTTTCATTTTCTGATCAATCCTATCACTGTGCCTTTTGATTAATAAGTTCAAGTCATTGTTGTTTAACAAGAATACACAGGAATTTATTGTCATTTTTCTGTTTGGATTCTGGGTGTCTCTGTAATCTTACACTTCTCTTGTATTTTTTTTAACTTTTTATTAAATCACCATGTGGAAAGTTACAAAGTTCTCAGGTTTATGTCTCAGTTATATAATATTCAAACACCCATCCCTTCACCAGTGCCCATATTCCACCACCAAAAACCCCAGTATACCCCCCACCCCCAGCCCCTACCCCCTACTGTATAACTAATGAATTTCACTTCATTTTCTCTTTACCTTGATTACATTCCATATTTCAACACAAAACTCACTATAGTTCTTGGAGTTTCCACCCAAGAGAGACAGACCTACTACCAAGGAAGCATTTGATAATTAGTTTTCCATTGCTGGGAATGAAGAGATATGTAGCCCCACTGCTACAAGTACATAACTCTTTTTTTTTTCCTTTTCCCTTTTTTTTTTCCCTCATCCCCCTTCCCGCGCTTCATAGTATGGTGTACGTCACACCACGCCGGCCAGCGTGGGGCTTTTGCTTAGTTCACAGTCCAGAGAGCTGGCTGCTACATTAATAACCTTCAATATTTCAACAAAAACTTACTGTTATTATTTGGAGTTCCCCCCCCCCAAGTCAGACCTGTTCAAAAGGAACCGTTTCACATTGCTGACAATTATAAATGTTAAGTCACGCGGACGCAGCAGCGTCTGCGTGGTTTTGGATTTCTGTATAAAGTCCAGGGAAAATTCTGCCAGAAATTGCATAGCCCAGCTCACAGTCCCAGTGCATTGCTGTAAGAAGTCTCCGGAATCAAAGTCTTTAGGCGCAGAGGTTCCGTTTCACTCTCAGCAGCTCCAAATTTATCTGGGCCGAGGGCGTGTCGGTTACACCCCCTTCCCATGAGTCCCTGGGAGCCCCAAGTGTAAAAATCGAATACCTCTGGGTTAGGATTCTAAGAAGATGGCGCCTGCCATGTGGGTGCCACCGCCGCCGTTTTCCATGCAGGAAGACAGGGTGGGGAGGAAAAAATCCACCCCCGGGCAGCACAGAGTTGTAGCCCAGTTCGCAGTCCCAGTGCATTGCTATTAGATGCTGCGCTGGATTCCCGAATGTGTTAGGTCTCTGGAATCAAAGTCTTTAGGCTCAGAGGGTCCCGGTGGATGTTTTTTAAACATGTTAAAAATGTTTTTTGGTATTAGGGAGATATGTGCTTCATAGATACTGTTTAGGAGAGTTCCTGTTATTTCATTTTCCTGGAAAAGCTTGACGAGAACTGGCAACAGGTCCTCTTTAAATGTTTGGAAGAGTTCCCTGGTGAAACCATCTGGGCCTGGGCTTTTGTTTTTGGGGAGACTTTTGATTACAGTTTCAATTTCCTTGATATTAATGGGTCTTTTCAGGTATTCCAAGTCTTCTTGGTTCAGTCTTAGAAGATTGTAGAAATCCAGGAATTTATCCATTTCTTTTAGGTTCTCTTGTTTTTTGGCATACAGACTTTCAAAGTGGTCTCTGATGATCTTTTGAATTTCATTGGTTTCTGTTGTGATGTCCCCTTTTCATTTCTGATTCAGTTTATTAGGGTTCTCTCTCTCTCTCTTTGTGAGTCTTTCTAGTGATTTATCAATCTTATTTATTTTCTCAAAGAACCAGCTCTTTGTTTCACTGATCTTTCGGATTGTTTTTTGGGTTTCCATCTCGTTAACTTCTGCTCTGTTTTATTATCTCTTTCCTTCGAACCGGTTTGGGTTCCTTCTGTTGGTCCTTCTATGAAGCACATAGTTCCCCGAAAAGACAGGGGGCCTCTGGCCCGGGAGAAACCGACAATGAGGGAATGCTCTGAAATTTGACGGGTGAAGCACAGAATGGTATTAGAATAAAAACAGACCTGAAGATCAATGGAGTAGAGTTGAAATATCCTAACACCAACCTTCAGATATATGACCACCCAATCTTTGGTAAAGAAGCAAGAAATGTTAAATGGAGCAAAGAAACCTCTTCAACAAATGGTTCTGAGAAAATTGGAAAACTACATGCAAAAAAAATTAAAATGAACTCAGATCTCTTTTCAACACCAGGCACAAAAGACCTCAATATCAGACTTGAATCCTTAAGATACATGGAGGAAAATGTGGGCAGAACCCTCCGTGACATTGAAGCTAAAGGTACCTTCAAAGATGAAACACCACTGACCGAGCAAGTGGAAGCAAAGATAAACAAATGGGAATACATTAAACTAAGCAGTTTCTGTACCTCTAAAGAAATGGTGACCAAGATGCAAAGAAAAATTATTTGCACAATATCCATCTGACAAAGAGTTAATATCCAAAATATATAAGGCACTTGAAGAACTTTACAAGAAAAACAATCCAACCCCATCAAAAAATGGGGAAGAAGAAGTGAACAGAAACTTCCTCAAAGAAGAAATGCAAATGGCCAAAAAGCACATAAAAATGCTCTAGATCACTAATCGTCAGGGAGATGCAAATCAAAGCAACAATGAAATATCACCTTACACCCCAGAGACTGGCATACATCAAAAAGGATAAGAACAACCGTTGCTGGCACAGATGCAGAAAGAGATTCTCACGCATTGTTGGTGGGAATGCCGACCGGTCCACTCTCATTCCAGCCTGTCTCTATGGCAGGCACTTTCTCTCTCTGTGTACACTGGTGAAGAAATGAGCATTGGAATATTGGACGACTGAAACCCAATCATGAATAGCTTTGTAATGGTCTACCTCACTGGATTCAATAAAAAATAAATAAGCAATAAATAAAAGCTTCTTTACAGGAAAAAACTGTGGTTTATATGTGTGAAGTATTACTAAACTACAAGAAAATACGAAATAATGCAATTTTTTGCTATATGATTAAATCTGAATTTTGATAGGAATTTCACCAAATGTTTATATATATTTTATTTATTCATTATTTATATTTAGTAATATCACTACTTCTGATCTATGAGCAAAATATATTATACCATTAGTTTGTGTCTTCTATTTCTTAAAGTCTTGAATTTTTCAATGCATAAATTTTGCATCTATTTGATTAAATTTGTCCCTATGTATGTTATGCTTTATACTATTGTGTATGGGGTAGTTTATTTGTTTTTGGTATGTTTCATTGTTAATGTCTGGAATTCATTTCTATTTGTTGCTATTTTCTAAACTCGTCAATGGCCAAGATCCAAAAACTAAAACAAAGCTCCCGGAAGAGAGTGACACAGAGTCTCTTGCCCCCAAGCCTGGCTATCTTCACCGTGGGCCCCTCGGAGGGAGGCAGGTTGAGTTTCCCTCCCCGCCCCAAGCAGAACCCCAGCAGTCAAAGACCTCTGGAACCCAGCCACAGCAATGCTCAAGGCCCCTCTCCACACGTTCGGATGAGCCTCACGCATGAAGGAACCCAGGTGTGCAGGACCTGGAGCTGAGATTTCCAAGCCTGTTAGGATCAGGACTGAGCCTCCTCCACCCAGATCCCCCATTTTCCAGTAGCTTGGCAGCCACACCCACAAACTGCCCTGGTGCTTCGGTGTAATACTATCAACAGCCAAGATCCAGAGACTAAAACAAAGCTCCAGGAAGTGCGTGACTGCATTTGCGGCCACTTGAGCTCTTATAGCCTAGTTCTCCCTCTTGGAGAACCTGGCAAGATACCAAGAGCATACTGCCCACATGGCAGAGACTGACAAGCTCTCCTTGGTGTATTCAATATGCCAAAAACAGTAACAATGATGGGTCTCATTCCCCTTACCCTGAAAAAGCCTCCAATGCGGTACCACTGGGAAGGACAAGTAAAGAGAGGCTGCTAAAATCAGGGCTAGGACGAATGGAGACGTTACTGGCACCTGCTCGAGCAAATTGATGATCAACGGGATGACAGTGATACTGTGAGACAGTGATATTTTCTAGTGAGAAGAATCTCAAGGATGGTATGTTTTTCTAAATGATGCAGTAAAAAATTATAAGGCATAACCGAGGCTCGTGAAAAGTCAGTTTGTTTTTCCAAACACCAGGGAAAGAAATACTTGAGTCAGAGAAACCTAAACTGACTATGGAAGAAATCTGGCAGGTTTCTCAAAATAGTGATTCTATATGCCAAAAACAGTCTCACAATGGAGATGTTACTGGTGCCCACTCCAGCAAATCGATGAGCAACAGGATGACAGTGACAGTGATTCTACAGTGTGCTTTTATGTTTTCTGGTCCTAGAGTAGATCCAATCTGTGATTTGGTGTCTCAGTTTTGTACCTTGTCCTCATAAGATAAACTAGGGAGAAATATTATGAGTTATGAGTCTTATTTAGCTTTCTTCCCTGAGACTTTGCCTGGTTAACAAGTTGGCTCAACCCCACCCCAGAAAGGACTGTACTGAATAAGACAAGGAATAATTATTTAAATAGCAATAAATTTTTAAAAAGCAAAAAATAATAATAATAATAATAACACTAGCAAATTTCCCCTCGAGGAACATCTATTCTGGAGGTTTCCTATGTCCCAGGGCTGTGTCTCTTCTGTGACTACTCCTTACCAAGAAAGAGGTGACAGGTCTAAATCTGAAATAGCACTCCTCTTTGTTTAGATACCTCTGTTATCTCCAGACCCACCCAATGAGGTGAACTGTATTTGAGTAAATTTGGTAAAACAAACCTCTGGCAAAACGGGCTGAATGAATTCTCACTTTCTTTTGTCTATGCACAGCCAATAGACTATGAGGAATGAACATATGGGCAGATTGGTTAGTGAGGCCATACATGTTTATGATGGGCTAAGAAGGAGCCTCTCCTGAAGAACAGGTCCCTCTGAGAACAAGGAGTAGAGGTAGAGATTCTATCTTGTAAAAATTCTTCCAATTTTTCCCAGTCCACATACTTGAGGTTACTTATCTGAGCCACTTGGGATCTGAGGTGCCTTTCTGTGGAACAGGAGTGTCAGGTCTTTCACCAGTTCACAGGTTCACAAGATCAATTCAAGCATCAGAAAATCTTGGAAAATTAAGGGTTTAGTTCATAAGTTGTGTTTCCTAGAGGGGAACACTTGGATCAAAGAGGAAGTGTCTGTGGTTACGGTGACTAAATGAGAATCATTGATATCACTGATCAGTTGCATTATTTCAAATTTTTTATAAGAAAATAACCCCACAGGGGCCAAGGTGACAGAGTTCCCTGTGAATTGTATCAGATTCAAGATGCAACAAACACAGAAACCACCAAAGGATCCCTCTTGTAAGCAACTCTTGGCAAGTTTTTATAGAAAGAATTTCCAAACAGTGTGAAGATAGCACAACAGTAGGGCATTTGCCTTGCATGAAGCTGATCGGGGTTTGATTCCTCCACCCCTCTCGGGGAGCCCAGCAAGCTACCGAGAGTATCCCACACTCACGACAGAGCCTGGCAAGCTACCAGTGGCATATTCAATATGCCAAAACAGTAACAAGTCTCAAAATGGAGACATTACTGGTGCCCGTTCGAGCAAATCGATCAGCAACAGGATGACAGTGACAGTGAAGATGAAGCAGTTCAGTCCCAGAATTGGGGAGGGGTGAAACAGATGGACCAGTCCCTGCCAGGGTAAAGAAACTGAGATGAGAATACTTATAAATTTCTACACACACAGAAAGCTGTGTGTCTGGCAGGAAAGCTGCACGTGGGTATGGCAGGGTCCCAAATGGCAGAGAAGGGAACAGGGGTAGCATGCAGCTATAATTCCAGGCAGGGAAGGGTGACCCACCAGTATCTCGGGCCAAGGTGGCGATCAAACTGCTACATACATGAGTTGTTGACAAAGATTGTCCCTTTGCCACAATGCATCTGAATAGTGTCATTCATTCAAACTCAGAAAGGAGTTTTTGATCCATGGTGTTAAGTGAGTGTGGCTGTTCAAACTCTGACTGAGGTAATGGGGTCAGAGTGAAGCACTGGGAAGCACTGTGCGCCCTTTTAGTAAGGAAGTAGCACTGGTTTGCACAGAAGCCTCAGCAGCAAACAGCACAACTTAAACTCAGCCACAAAAGCTCTTGATGGAATTGGCAAATGTAAACGTTTTTACAAAACCAGACCTTCACACACAGCACTCACAATGCAGCAAAGACAATTTTAAAAAGCATAGAAGCCCACAAAATACCTGAAGACAAAATACCAGAAATATTCCCAAGTAGCAGCCAGCCATATCATCACTCAGCTGAGCACTGCACAGTGACAACAGAAAGGTTGTTCAATGAATTGATGGAAACCATAGACCAGACCTCCAACAAAGACAAATATGTAAGTACGTAAAATTCCATTGTGAGATTTGTTGTTGCTGTTTTTGGCATATTGAATACACCACAGGTAGCTTGCCAGGCTCTGTCGTGCAGGTGAGATACTCTCGGTAGCTACCGGGCTCTCCAAGAGGGGTGGAGGAATCGAACCCTGGTCAGCCGTGTGCAAGGCGAACGCCCTACCCGCTGCACTATTGCTCCAGGCCGAAGTATGTAAAATGGTATAAGAAAATTGCAGTCAGAAGTCACTGAATTGAAAATTATGGCAGGTGAACAAAAACAACAAAATCATTTGATGCAATCGGCAGCAGGGTCAAAACTGAGAAATAAATCAGTATATTGGAAGGTAAGGAAAAGGAGATCATCAATAAATATTAGAGGAAGAATTAAAAAAGAAAAAAATGAAGACGTCAGGAAGTTAGAGGTAATTTTGAGAGGAAAACAGCAAGTTTTAGGAATCCTCAAGGTAAAGACAAATAGGGAATTATTGCTCAAAAAAGTTGTTGTTAAAAAGTTTCCCAACCTGGAGATGCGATCCAGAGCAGCCGCACACAACACGGCCCCTCTGCTCCTTAAAGACTATGATCCGGGAGGTCTACTCACCCATTTTGGCACTCAGAGACTTATAGAAATGCATCTAGACTGTGAACTAAGCTAAAACAACAGAAATCCAAAACCGTGCGGCCGCGAGCTCCTATAATCTTCATTCTCAGCAATGGAAAACAAACTATCAAATGATGCCTTTTCAGCAGGTTTTATTGTTGAGGGAAAATTCCAAATAATAATAGTCAGTTCTCTGTTGAAATATTGAATGTACCCAAAGTATAGAGAGTATAAAGTGATCATTAGCCACTCAGGTGCGGGGGGGGGGGGGCGCGCGGAGGGGAGTATATTTGGGTTCTTGATGGGGGAACAGGTGCACTGGTGAATGGATGGGGGTTTGATCATTATATGACTGAGACTTAAACCTGAAAGCTTTGTAACTTTTGTCACGGTGATTCAATAAAATAAAAATAAAAATAAAAGTAAAAAAAAGAATAAAACTATTACTCTGCCATTTGGCTCTCTGACAACTATATGATATGTTTAAAAAATCTTTAGTGTGGATTGAATATATTTGTGGATATCAGAGATTTTTTAAAATTTTAAACAAAAAAAAAGTTTCCCAACCTGAAGATTATACCCAGATCAAAAAATTCAGAGTTTCAAACAAAATAAATCCAAATAGAATAATTCCTGGCAAGACACCATGTTGGTGGTAGGAAATGTACACTGGTGATGGGTGTTGAAACATATAAATGAAATCTGATCATGAACAAGCTTGTAGCTGTGTATTTCACTGTGATTTAATTAAAAAATAATAATTTTTAAAAATTAAATTGAAAAAACTAATTTCAAGGCAAATACACTTTCAGGACATAATGATTAGGCAGTAAAGATACAATAAAAGTATTCAAAGTAGAAAGAAGCAAAACTATCATTATTATCAAATGAAGTTATGTTAGATATAGAAAACCAAAAGGACACCACAAAAATACTCCTAGAAACAATAAGCAGTAAAGTGGTAAGTTACATAATTCATATGCATAAATTTGTTGCATTTCTGTATATGCAAATAATGACGCAGAAAAGAAAGAAAAATCTCATTCACAATTGCACTACAAAAAAAATCAAGTACCAAAGATCAACTTAACAAAATAGGCAAAAGACTTATGCAAGAAAACTACGTCACTGTTAAAAGAAACAGAAGATACAGAATATTGGAACATTTTTGTTTATGGATCAGAGGAATTAACACTAACAAAATGACCACCCTTCTCAAAGTACTATATAGATTCGCTATAATTCTTATCTAAAATCCAATCATATTTTTAGGAGCATGGAACCTATATGCAAAAATCCAAGTGTAGATTATCAGTTTTAGAGTGCAACCTCATAGAATCTAGTCAGATGGCAGAGATTACAGGGTTTTTCCCTAAGAGTTACTGCCCTACTGAGCTAATCCATTTTCTGATTTCCATATTTCCTATTGATTTTATTTCATATATTTTATTATTTTGCAACATTTTACTTCATTAGACACTTTTTATTTCTCTATTTTTCGGTCTTCGAATTTCTTGGTTTTATATAATTGCTTCATGGTGATTTTGCTTTATTTTTGGAGGGGGGTGGCATTAGGCAATTTGTCCCTTTTCTTTAACCTTTTCTACCACTATTGAGCAACTATAAGAAATTGTTATTTGACATTTCTGAGTTTTCATAGTGACACAAGTTCTATGGAGCAAGACTTCCTATTTTAAAATAAATCTTTTTTGTTACTCAATTCACATGGGTTGCTGTTCGCCTGATTGGCCAGACATTAGAAAGTTGTAAAAGACATTTTCACAATGGCTTGGCATTTCACATTTCAGGCAGATACTGAAAACTAGAATTTTTCCTAGTTTAATCTTCCAATGTCAGATTTAAAATATATTTTAAAATATTAGTTAACTATCTATTGAAATTATTCCACATTTATGTAAACAATTAGGTACCTCTCATGGTACAGATGATCAATGAAATGCCAACATGTGGGTTCTTATGTAAGGTCATGCACAGGTGGGAGGAGATCGCTGGAGCCTCTGCCTGTTACCACATGTAACCTGTCTTGTAATATGGATACTTTTTATTTTCTTTTTTGGTTTTTTGGTCACATGCAGTGGTTCTCAGGGATTCCTTCTGGATCTGGGTTTTGGTTTGGGAATAACTCCTAGTGGCACTCAGAAGACCATATGCAATGCTAGGCATCAAATCCAGGTCAGTCTGTCTGTCTCCCTTCCTCCCTCTCTCTCTCTCTCTCTCTCTCTCTCTCTCTCTCTCTCTCTCTCTCTCTCTCTCTCTCTCTCTCTCTCCTCTTTCTCTCTCCCCTCTCCCTCCCTCCCTCCTTCCCCCCTCACTGTCTGTGTCTCTCTCTCTCTGTGTCTCTGTCTCTGTGTCTGTCTCATGCTCTCTCTCTCTCTCTCTCTCTCTCTCTCTCTCTCTCTCTCTCTCTCTCTCTCTCTCTCTGTCTCCTAGACATCTTTTCTTGCAGAGAGCAGCAGATCTCAATTCCTATGGAACATTTTTTGAGTATATGTCTAATATAATCTTAGATAATCCCGCATCATGGAAATTCAGCATCCTGCATGAATCAGCATTAATCTATCGTCACGTTGGTTCTAGAAAGCTTTAGAGACTAGTGTGGTGTGCCTGTGATCAGGGTATATGGGATATATGCAAAAAAAAAAAAAGATTGCATTTGATTTTTAAATACACTTATTTCTTAGGGTCAGAGAATTAATACAGCAGGTAAAGCACTTGTCTTGCTTGTTGCCAACTGGGATTTAACCCACAAGCCATCTATGGTCTCGTTAAGTACTACCAGCTGTGATCTCTGAGCAGAGAGCCAGTACTGAGCTCTGAGTACAGCTAGGTGTGGCCCAAAACCTCCTCTCCAAATGCTTGCAACTTAAATGGGTCTCATTGTTACCCATTTCTATTTTTCTAATTAATCCATCAATCAATTTTATTTTCTTACAGGCTGGGGCAATAGCACAGCCAGTAAGGCATTTGCCTTGCACGCAGCTGACCCGGATTCGATTCCTCTGTCCCTCTTGGAGAGCCCGGCAAGCTACCAAGAGTATACCGCCCGCATGACAGAGCCTGGCAAGCTACCCATGGCATATTCAATATGCCAAAAACAGTAACAACAAGTCTCATAATGGAGACATTACTGGTGCCTGCTCGAGCAAATGGATGAGCAAGGGATGACAGTGATACAGTGATACAGTGATATTCTCCTACATTTGTTACAGTTGTTACAATCATCAGGGGTAACACACCATGCCCTGAACATTTAGTGTGCCACTTTCTCACTAGGGATTGCCATGTTCTCTTACACACACTGAATAGTGGTTGCACTTTCTGGTGATGGTGCCAAAGCTATAATACTCACAGGGTGTTGCATGCCCTTGACACAGGGTTGCTCATGCACAGTTGACTGTTAGATAGTCAGAATCTATCTGACTATCTGGTGATTTCACTAATCACAGACAGCAGAGCTGCCAGGCACAAACAGCAGAATCATCAGGACCATACTCAGTTCACACAGAAGCACCGTCAGTTGAACTTGCAGCCCTCACTGGCATGGCAGACACTCTAAACTACTGAACCCCAAGTCCTTATTACATATTTGATCATTGCTAATGAAAGAGCATATCACTTTAGAATCTTTTGACCCATAACAGTTTTCATTAGATATTACAACACTAAAATATGTTCCTGTTTAAAATTCATAGCTTTCAATTGTTTCCATTGATCAACTATCTCGAAATCTTGTTCCTTGGTGGGACTCCCCGTGTTTACAAAATAAAAATAGACATAGAAAGGCAGATCACGGGGAGTAGACCAAAGCATGAACTTCTGTATTTATGAATGTATTTACTTAGTTTATTCTGTGCCTTTGTAAAAATTATTAAACAACATTTTATGTGGAACATTGATAAATTCAGTTAAAGGTAATTTTAGAAATACTTTGTTTTCTGATGTACACTACCCTTGTTCTAGTGGGCACTTGGTTCATATCTGAGAGTCAGTGACTATCTGAAATATTTCCTTAAAATGAATTCAAATCTCAGTAGTTTTGAATTCTTTATTTCTTTATAAATTATTTCTTTATGAATTATTTCTTTATAAACACTTTGTCAGTTGTTTATAATCTCAGTTGCATTATTTATTGAGTTTCAAGAGACCCATTGAAATTAAATTAGGCACAGTGAAAGATGTTACAATTACAGAGATTATCATATTATAGACAAAAAATTATGAAAACAAAGAATTATGAGTGTATTAGTTTGAAAACCTGACTTTAAAAGTGAATTACAGAATTAAGTACAGTATGAGAATGGTAAACTCCCAGACAAATAATCCTCAGTGGCTAACATAGATTTTGGTCCTGTGATAAGAACCTCCTTTTCCAAATTATGAGCTTTGGGCAAGGAATGAATAACCTCAGAATCTGAGATTCTCTCATTTTGTGATCTTAACTCACAAAAAAGTATGACTGTAAGTGTGCAACAAGACAACAAAACAACACTAGTGGTCCATTTGGAGTTGGAATATTGAATGCCTTAAACTCCATTATCAAAAGCTTTTTGTAAATCACGTGTCTTAATTAAAAAAGAAAAAAGAAAACTATTTCAAAATTAAAGTTTTTTCTAAAAAAAAAAAAATAAGATTTATTGAATGTTTCTGCAGAGACACCAAAGTGTAAAAATTTCAGGTACTCCAGGTTCCAGGCTGAGAACTCTGGGGTCTTCTTGAAGTGGCATTGACAGCCTCCCCTAAACCCCCCTGTACTTTCAGAAGCCCCGGCAGCCACGTCCACTCCCACACCATCACCATCTCGATTCATCAGCCCAGTTCTACAAATCTGAAGCTTCTGGACAGCTCAGCCGCCCGACACCTCCAAATTTCACAATACTGAACTTCTAGTAAGAGCACACCAAATTACATAGGAAAGTAACAGAGAGGCCAATTAAACTGACAAACAAAAGCAATAACACAGAAGGCTCAGCTAGCAACAAACGGCTTAGTAAATCTCTAGACAAACACCTAACAACCCTGTGGGAAAAGATAACAATTTTCACATAAAAAAAATTATTTTTTAAACTTATCGTTTCTAACATTGGAGCTTTGTTATCTAATCAACTTTAATCCACAGTTGTGGCTTTTGTCTACATTTAAAACAAATAGACCCAGGGCTGGAGCCATAGCACAGCGGGTAGGGCGTTTGCCTTGGGTTTGATTCCCAGCATCCCATATGGTCTTCCCGAGCACTGCCAGGAGTAATTCCTGAGTGCAGAGCCAGGAATAACCCCTGAGCATCGATGGGTGTGGCCCAAAAAAGAGAAAAAAAAGCCAAATAAAATAAATAGACCCTTTCATATAAAGAATATGAAATGATATTCTAGTTTTGTATCTGTCTAATCTCAGTAACGTTTTGCAGGGGAGCACACTCAGCAATGTGTACTTTTCGCCCAGTGATACTACTGGTGGTGCTTTGATGATCATGTGATGTCAGGGATCAAACCAGATCTTGTTCATGCAAAGTATGTGTTCAATCTGTTCGGCTTTCCCTCCAGCCCTTGGGAATGTTATATACTTCTTTCTAAAGATATGACGTGCTGTTTAGTAGCTTTATTTTCTGAAGTGTACCCCCTGGAAACCCTATAGATAAATATCCAAATCTTCTGAGATTTGTTAAATTACCAAAAAGAAAGAGCCAATGGGAGAAAATAAAAAATATTATCTGGGATCAATATTAATAGATTACAAGTCAGTTTAACTGAATGTGATTTTCTCCAAATCAGCCACTTAATGTGTCTCAATGTCTGTGAAAAGCATCCTGCAACATTTGTACTTGGGAGGTTAAATTATTTTCTAAAGTACTGTTAAAGCCTTTGACATTCCAAAATCTGAGGAATAACATTATTTCCCAAATTCTCTCTTACCTTTGACTACCCATCTTTATTCAAGTAAGATATCGCCATGAATATTAAACAACAGATTAAAAGTGTTAAGAGGAGATTAGTATTTCCATTCTATTTATAGTAAGAGAAAATTTACCAGGTTTCTGCAAATCAATTCTACAACCTCATGCACAAAATCACAATCTTCTTCAGCTTTTAGGTGTTCGGTTCTTCTCCATAACCACCGCAATGTTATCTTCAGTTCTGTGGCAATTCTTTATTCTGGAGCATCTTTGCCAAGACCTTTTCACAAAAACCTCTCTGAACAGGCATCACAATAATTCTACAAATGTCAAAAAGTTTAGAGTGCTCATAGAGAACTTATAACTGGCACGGAAGTCTGCTCAGTTTTGTGACATACAGTTTTCTAATATCCAGAATTAACCAGAATTATTAGTCTTCCAGATTTCCAAATAATTTTAAAATATCTAAATTATTACTTTAATACATGTTGATAAGATTAAGCGTTTCTTTTATGTGACAGTGCTTCCCATTCTCATAAAGTCTTAACATACCAAACATGTCTTGTTCCTACACATTTCTCTACCCATAATGGAAGTAATCATTATTACTTTTATTATGGGATGAAATAATATTACAATCATTATGGGATGCCTTAACCCTTCTAAAACCTTCTACATTTGCTTATCCTTTAACCAAACAAGAAAATATTGTTACAATTTTTATGTCTGAGAAGTTTTGTATCACAAGTATTAGAAGGCTTAAAGCAAAGATTGAAAAAATATTATTACTCAAAATAGGAAAGGACTTAAAAACTTCACATTAAAACTTAGATGTCTCAAAGCTTTATTTATATATCTGATGATAAAACTGTCATAAAATAGTCTTAATCATTTTCTAAGCAAAACAGTTAAACAAATCAAGGTCACTAGTTTTTACAATACTTTTTGTCCTTTTAGCAAGAAATGTTAAAATCTGGGGCTGGAGCAATAGCACAGTGGGTAGGGCATTTGCCTTGCACGCTGCTACCTGGGTTCGATTCCCAGCATCCCATATGGTCCCCTGAGCACCGCCAGGAGTAATTCCTGAGTGCTGAGCCAGGAGTAATCCCTGTGCATCTCCAGCTGTGACCCAAAAAGCAAGCAAAAAAAAAGTTAAAATCTGATTTTAATCAAATATGATGCAGATATTAAAGCAGTTTAAAATTTCTTATAACAACTCAGCTTGACCATACAAATTTTCATTTCCTAAAACATAATCCTGTTCAATAAGAAATGAATAGATCTAATTTGGTATCCCATTACTTTTAAACAACCATTCATTGCATCCATACTATTTTATATTTATCTCTTTAAATTTCTGACAAAATTTCTGACCTAAAAACATTTATTGCAGGAAATAAACGTTCAGTGGCTTGTGAAGACTTGGTGTGCAGCAAAAGAGCTTTAAGACAAGCCATCATATTAGGGACTATCAATTTAAGTCACGGGGAGTGTGGGAGGACCGAGGAAAGACAACTTTAAGGGTCACTAATAGGAAGTCATTGGAGCAGCGGGAGTCAATTTTCCTATATAGCCTAATAAACAGTAAGAGTTCCACTTAGTATTGTCACTGTCACCGTCACTTGTAAAAAACTAAAGCACGCCGAGTGGCGTGTGCACTCTCGGGCTCTCCAGGCAGCTCTGTCTCACCGCCCGCGTTCAGTGCTCTGGAACGGGATGGCCGGTGGTTAAGGACAGGCGAAGGAAGAAGGAGGACCAAGCTGGTTGCTGATTAGTTACCGTTTATTCAATCTTCCATCTTTCTCATCTCCCGCACTCCCAGCTCCGTCCTCTCTCTCTCTCTCTCTCTCTCTCTCTCTCTCTCTCTCTCTCTCTCTCTCTCTCTCTCTCTCTCTCTCTCTCGATCTACTCCAGCTCTCTCCCTTCTCTAGTCTCTCCTCCTACTTGTCTCTCCCACCTTGCCCTCTAGGCTACACCCAGCCAGGTAGCAAAATCAACATAAGAAAGCCCTTCCTGAGGGCAGGGCATTCCAAAGCCCTTCCTGACTCTTAAGATTTTTTTCCTTTCCTTAGTCCAAACACTTATCAACATCTTAATACTAGTTATTTTTGTATGGACATAGCAAGAGATACATTGAGGTTTGCAAGGCAGCTCTCCTGGCAACATCTTGCCACAGGCTCAGACTACAGCACTCAGGCCAGATTAATCACTCCTAACTCTAGCAGGGTCCAAATCTAGTTATCACTGTTTGGATCATGACAACATTTGTCCATGATCAAGCTCTTAATTTATAGTTAAGCATTAGGCACTTTGGCCAGGCCCATCTCGATGCCAGGGTAGCACACAACTCATCGCTTGCCCTGGGTCCGTCTCGTCCCTCGTCGGGACCCTGCTTTTGGGGGTGCTAGGAAGTAAGGGCAGCTGAGGCTTAGGTCGAGAGAACTAACTCTACACAATAACTCTAACACAAACTAATAGCACAAACTAACTCTACACAATATTTTCCTCCTTAGCCCAGGAGGAAAATATTGTGTAGAGTCAAATGACTCCCAGGTTACAAAAGCATAACATTTGCTAAGTCTTCCTGTGTCCATACAAAAAGGACATTGCTCTGAATAAACTATGCAAAGGACTCAAGGAGAAGAGAAAAACAATATTTACAAGTCAACAGAACACTAAGAAAGAAGCTACAAATAAACACAGAGGAATGGGAACACTATAATGGGAGTAACCCAATAAACCTAAACTACCTGAGGCTATGTTATCCTACAGTCACTGTCATCCCATTGCTCATTGATTTGCTCAAGCAGGCACCAGTAACATCTCCAATGTGAGATTTGTTGTTACTGTTTTTGGCATATCGAATACACCTGGGTAGCTTGCCAGGCTCTGCCGGCGGGCGAGATATTCTCGGTAGCTTGCCGGGCTCTCCAAGAGGGGCAGAGGAATCGGACCCGGGTTGGCTGCGTGCAAGGTGAATAGCCCTACCCACTGCACTATTGCTCCAGCCCACCACAATAAGAATATAGCATCTACTTGCTGACTTAGTCCCCTTTATTAAATGGACATTAATTACCTTGCACCTCCAGACATTGTTTATTGCACAGAGTTCCACAGAATCCAAGGCTGACTCTGCAGCAAAATGCAGAATGACAAGCTTTGTTGCAGATGACTTATGTGAAGGGGGAGAGGTGAGATGAGGGCCTTAAGAGGGGAGTCCACCACTTTCCCCTTCACCCCCTTCAGCCACATAGAAGAGCCTATGAGGTTTAGAACTGATGGAAGTCACCTTTAAACTCTGTATAGCACAGACCTTCTGTCTCACCAAGACAGAATCATAATAAACCGAAATTTTACTTGATCTATTTGTGTGGGGATTCGTCCCTACCACCCAAAATATACCCCATGTTCTGTTCTCCCCCAGTTCATCCCCTGGCCTTAAAAATGTTAAGAATATCTCCACGGGATGGGGGGTGGAACCGGCCCCTCTCCCCGCCCATGAACAACTCCTGGCTTCTGCACGGCCATGATCCCAGGGGTACACAAAACAATCTCGGAACCCAGTGACTTTGGGCAGAAATCCCCCCAGACTTATTACTAAAATATCAGAAATCCAAAATTCTCTTTATATCAGCAATAGAAAGCAAATTATCTGATGATGCCTTTTTTAGCAGGTCTGAATGTTGGGGGAAATTCCAAATAATAATGGTAGATCTTTTGTTGAAATATTGAATGTGATCAAAACGGAGAGGGTAAGGTGGAAATCATCTGCCACATATGCGGGGGGAGAGGTGGGTGGGGAGTATACTGGAGCTAGTGGTGGTGGTGGAGGGTGTGCACTGGTGAGGGGATGGGTGTTTGATCGTTGTATGATGGAGACTTAGATTGGAAAGCTTTGTAATTGTTCTCACGGTAATTCAATTAAAAAAAATATTAAGAATATGCCCTTACACTGGTGCTGGGAAATGTACAATGGTGGAAGGATGGCTGTTGGAACACTATACGACTGAAGCCTAATCATGAACATCTTTGTAAGGGTTTATCTCACAGTGATTTAATTTTTTTATTTTTTTATTTTTTGCTTTTTGAATCACACCCGGCGATACACAGGGGTTACTCCTGGCTCTGCACTCAGGAATCACCCCTGGCGGTGCTCAGGGGACCATATGGGATGCTGGGATTCAAACCCGGTTGGCCGCATGCAAGGCAAACGTCCTACCTGCTGTGCTATCACTCCAGCCCCTCACAGTGATTTAATTTTTAAAAATCTATTAAAAGAAAATAAATTATAAAATAAAATGCAAGTAGAAAAATACTAGAAAAATATATAAAACCAGAAGAACTGTAGGACAAATTCAAATGATCTGACAAAGAATTAAACAGTGCCCCGAATGAAATAATCAATGGGATATATTTTTAAACACACATTTGAAAAGGCAGGAGGGATAGCACAGCAGGTAGGGCATTTGCCTTGCATGTGGCCGACCTGGGTTCGGTTCCTCTGCCCCTCTCGAACAGCCCAGCAAACTACCGAGAGTATCCCACCCGCACGGCAGAGCCTGGCAAGCTACCCGTGGCATATTCAATGTGCCAAAAAACAGTAACAGCCAAGTCTCACAATGGAGACGTTACTGGTGCCTACTCAAGTAAATCCATGAGCAGTGGGATGACAGTGATACAGTGATTTGAAAAGGCAAAAGATTTCTTCAATCTGAAGAGAAACTGGAGTATAAAACATATTTGAGAAAAGCTGACCAAAGTTTAAAAAAGAAAAAAAAGAAAGTTTCTTATCTTTTTCTAAAGGATGAGAAAACCTAATCAGAACTATTTGTTTGATATTACATCATAAGTGTGCCTCAGGGGACCAGCTCTTATTAAATTTATTATCACCTCCAAGTCTATAATCTGCTCTTCATAAAAATGTTCTTCTGTGTTCTCTTTTTTCAAAAAAAAAAAAACCGCTTCTTATTACAATAAAAACAAGATATTTTTGAGTGGTATCAGCATTCCATCTTTGACAATGACAACTTCTGAATAAACTTTTTTTTTATATCAACTCTAGTCTTTTGTTTTTTTTTAAAGAAATATTTTATTGAATCACCATGAAAACAAGAAAAAAATACAAAGCTTTCAGGTTTAAGTCACAGTCAAATACTGATTAAACCACCATCCCTTCACCAGTGCACCCGTTCCACCACCAAGAACCCCAATACACCCCCCTCCCACCCCACCCCCCATCTAAGTAGCTAATGATATTCCCATTATTCTCTATATATATTGAGTACATTTCATATTTCCATACAGAACTCACTATTATTGATTGGAAATTTTCCCCAACAATCAGGCCTGCCGAATAGGCATCATCTAATAATTTCTCTTCATTGGTAAGAGTGAAGACTTTGAGTCTGCGCGGCCGCAATAGCGGCCGCGCGGTTTTGGGTTTCTAATATTTTAGCTCAGTTCACAGTCAAAATGGATGGCTGCAAGAATCCGCTCTGGTGCCAAAATGGGTTAGGAGACCTCAGGATCACAGTCAATAGGCGCGGAGGCTCTGCTTCTCGTGCCGCGGCTCTCGGTTCATCTCTGGGCGGAAGGCGCGCCGGGAACACCCCCCCTCCCAGGACCACCTACAGGCTACGTCACTAAAGAAAGTCCTACCTCCTGGTGGAGGGGTCTTAACTCTAGTCTTTTGAATACTGATCTTCAAGCAGGAAGTCTCCAAGGTTGCATAACCTTGTCCCCATTCTATGCTCAAAACTAGACCACAACATTACTTACATTTTATAAGTTTACCCAAAAGGAGAGAGAGAGAGAGAGAACAAATTGGAATGCTCTGACACAGAGGCGGAGTGGGGTGGGGGGGATGGGAGAGGGGGGTGGGAGGGATACTGGGTTCATAAGTGGTGGAGAATGGACACTGGTGGAGGGAATGGGCTCTCGAACATTGCATGAGGGTAAAACAAGCACGAAAATGTGTGAATCTGTAACTGTGCCCTCACTGTGACTCACTAATTAAAAAATAAATAAATTATTTTTAAAAAACATTTTATAAGTTTATTTTGCACTTAAATATGTAGTGCTTTGGGGCTGGAACAATAGCACAGCAGGTAGGGTGTTAGCCTTGCATGCAGCTGACCTCAGCTGACCGTGGTTCGATTCCCAGCATCCCATATGGTCCCCTGAGCACCACCAGGGGCAATTCCTGAGTGCAGAGCCAGGAGTGACCCCTGTGCATCTCTGGGTATGACGCAAAAGAAAAAAAAGTGTAGTGCTTTGTACTAGAAATTATATATTAGTGCTAACAAAAGAAAATTATACTATTGCATGCAAAGTACCAAATGTGAGGATAACTGGGAAAAAAGAAATAACTCATTTCTAAATTTTCAAGTTTTTCAATTCTCAAAAATTCATTTTTAAGTAATACAGAAACTTCTTAACTTTCCCCAGTTTGTAGCATATACCTATTCTGACTTCTGGACTTGGAGAGAAATGAGAAAGAAATGGACAGCAACAAGATCCACCCCCTGTCCCCACCAAATTCTTGCTAACATAGTCTTATTTCTTGTCTGGAGACCATTCATTCAAATTCACATATTTTAAAGAGGTAGTATACTGAGCAGAGATAACTTGAGCAAAAGCAAATTGCAATAATTCTCCTTACATTTTAGCTCCTAAGTACAAAGGTTTAAAAAAAATGAAAGATTAAATAAAGCTTTAAAAATAATTACATTAACATTAAAATAATCGTTTTTTATAAAAATTCTGCAACAAATATAAAGTGCTATATTTTATAGTTCTGTAGTTTACTATCTAAAATTGGGATGCATGTTTCTATGGATTAAACATTAATGATATATTTATTTTTGCATGTGCACAAGCATAAAAATGCTAAGTCTCATGCAATCCTGATACCTTATTCCCTAATAATTTCTCCTACCACTCTCACCTTTGATGAATTTGTCCTGATGTTGGTGGGAAATAAAAGAGCCAAGGAAGTGGAAGATTCAATCCAGACAATCTGTTCTCTTCTCCATATTCCAGACGTGTCTGGAGGGGCTGGGGGTAGGGGGATGTGTTAAGACTGGTAAAGTTTGCCAGAAGGTCCCATATAGCATGGATGCTAGGGTTCTACCAGTCTCCCCAAGGAAGTAACCACACTGCACCTGAAGTTTACTTTATCGAAGTTTGGGGGAACACTGGCCTCAGTCAAGAGTAAAGGATTGTTGTATGAGGGAAGCATAAGCACAAAAGTGTATAAATCTGTAACTGTACCCTCACGGTGATTCACTAATTAAAAATAAATAAATTCAAAAAAAATGCAAATTCACAACCAGAAAAAAAAAAGAGTAAAGGATTGATCTTTGCAATAAAAAGAAAGTCAGTCCAAATCTCTCCCCAATTTCCCCATGTTTGTCATATTCTCCTCCCATAGAAGAATTAAAGAGGAAGGGAAAAATATGAAATAAAGAAGTATTGTTGAAAGAGAAGAGAGAAAAGGATAGCCCGTTCAAAAAAGAATATGTCTCTTCTCCCCAGAGGAAAGAGAGCCCTAGATTGCGTTCTGGAAGAGATTACATATGGATATTGTCTAAACTGCCTTCACCTGAGTTTTTTACACATATAAAAATTGTCAGGATATTGTCATACAGGAAGTGATTTGAAATTTTGATTGTCTTCCTTTGTGTACTTATCATAGCCTTTTTTCCTGCTTATAAAAAGGGAATCTAGCCTTCACGTTTCTGAGTGCTTTTGGGTTGGGGACAGAGTAACTTCTTTAAATCATAAATTTTTTAAGGGTAATTGGGGGCCACCCCTTGTAGCAATAGGGTTTACTACTGGTTCTATGCTCAGGTGGTACTCAGGGGACCATATTCAGTGCCTGGAATTGAAGTAGGGTCAGTTACGGGCAGAGCAAGTGCCTTGCCCCCTACTATATCTCTGACCCCTACATCATATCTTGATTTAATTACTTCCTGAAACTAGTTTCCAGAGAATTTTTATCTGTCTATCTCACTCCTGATTAAGAAGTCTGATGTGTGACTTCATTGTGCATTAGGGCACTTATGCCATCAATTCAGAATGTCTTTAGAGCAATGTATTCCAATTATGTGATTTTATATCTTAGATCATTCAGATTTCAGTCTAAAATATGTCAATTAAAGTTGTCAACAGGCCACTAGATCTCATGCACATACCTATTTGAAATTTTTGTTAGTTTTTTTTTTATTTCTTGTTAGATTGTCTTCCCTCTAATTAGAAAATCCTGCTGAATTCTCTCCTATAAACTTAATTTTGTGTGCATCCTATTTTGCAGAACAATACCACAAAAAACTAGATGCCAAATAAGTGTATACTGAAGGGAAAAAATGCATGTTAACTTTTATTTTTAGTCCATTATATAATATGTAATGATAAACTCCAGCACCTAGAAGATGAACAAAAAACTAATTGTTGAAAATTACTGATCCAGTGAAAAATCAAAGAGGAAATAAAAGACTCCTTGAAACTAATGAGAATAAAGAACAAAATATCCTAATCTTTGGGATACAGCAAATACTGTACTCAAGGGGAAATTCATAACTATAAAGGCCTACATTAGGAAGGAAGAAAACACTCTCATCAGCAACCTACACGCACATCTTAAACACTTGGAGAACAAATAGCAAATGAAACCCAAAACTAGTAGGGGGAAAAACAACAATCAAACCTAAAGCAGAAATCAATGAGATAGAAACCAAGAAAGTAATGCAAAAAAATCAATGAAACCAGTACCTGGTTTCTCTGTAAATAAACAAGAAAGGCAAACCTTTGTCTAGACTCACAAGGAAAAGAAAGGGAGGAAATGCCCAAATACATCATATCATTGATGAAAGGCGAGAAATTACGAAAGACCTTTCAGACATTTAAAATATCCTCAGTGGGGCTGGAGCGATAGCACAGCGGGTAGGGCGTTTGCCTTGCACGCGGCTGACCCAGGTTCGAGTCCCAGCATCCCATATGGTCCCCTGAGCATGGCCAGGGCTAATTCCTGAGTACAGAGCCAGGAGTAACCCCTGTGCACCGCCGGGTGTGACCCAAAAAGCAAAAAAAAAAAAAAAAAACTATTAAATACCCTCAGATTTTTATGTTACTATATTTATATGTTACTATATGTTTTTATATGTTATTTTTTGTTATTTATATGAGATTTTTTGTGTTATTTATATGAGACTTTTATATGTTACTATATAGTAACATATTTTTATATGTTACTATAAGCAACTTTACACTGTGAAGCCCAAAAGCTTAGAAGAAATGGGCAGATTCTATGATCTCCTAAAACTGACTGAGAAGTAAAACCTGAACAGCAACAAAATTTAAACAGCAACTAAGAATCTCCCCCGAAACAGCCTGGTAGCGTTCTTGCCTTGCACGCAGCTGACCGTGGGTTCGATCCCCAGTACCACAGATGGTCTGCAGGATTCGCCGGGAGTGGTCCCTGAGTGCAGGTCCTTGAGCACCACTGAAGGTGACCCAAAAACCTAAACAAACAAAAAAGGATTGTCCGCAAGAACTAAAGCCCTGGGCCGGATGGGTTCACGAATGAGTTTTATAAAACCTTCAAAGATTTTAATATCTTTACTCCTTAAGTGCTTCCGAGTGTTGAGAAAACAAGAATCCTTCCAAACAGCTTTTATAAAGTGAATATTACCCTTAATACCCAAGGCAGACAGAGACACTACTAGAAAAGAAAATTTCAGGCCAATTTCCCTGATGAGCATCAATGCAAAAATCCCCAAGAAAATCTTAGCACCAGAATAAAAGGAGGCGGGCTGAGGTGATGGGATGGAATTGGAACATTGGGGAACAAAGTTGATAATGGAGGTCGGAATAGTGTTGGAACATTATGTGCTTAAAACTATTATTATAAAAGATTCTGTTAACCATGATGCCTTAATTTAATAAATACAAATATTGTTTAAGGTACAATTTTAATAAATACAAATATTGTTTAAGGTACAATTTTAATAAATACAAATATTGTTTAAGGTACAATTTTAGGACTTTTTTTGTTAAAAATAGAAAAGAGAAATCTTCACTGAAAGACCTAACTGATTTGGAAAATTAGTGCTGCATTAAGTGCTAATGGTAGAAACTGCAGACTTTTCTCACCCAAGATGGAAAGTTTGGAGGGTGCCTCCCGAGCAGTCCTTAAGGTTTCCAGGGTCCATTCCCTGAGAAACTTGGTCAACTGGGTCAGTGACTCAATTTAGGACCGAAGGAATGGAGCCTACCATGCCAGAGACAACTGGGGCCACCTCCCTCCTCCCCCCAGTGGTGCTCAGTGGCCTCCAGAACTACCCAGAGGGGCACTGAGAGGCTCTATGGTGTCGGAGAATGAACCCGAGCCAGGTACATACAACAGACCTTACGACTGTAACCATCTCCCTTCATCCAATTAAATTAAATCATTCTAGTTTAGCTATCATGATTAATCTTAGTCTTACTCTATATGCTGCTGGTAACCAAAATTTCTGCACCTTTACCCTCACCTTTTTTAAGTTCTCACTCCATATGTTTTCTAAAATCTTTCCCTGTTGTACCTTCTGCTCTGAAGAGCAAATCCAGTCTGTATATATTTTGTTTGTATGTTTTGGGGCCACACCAGTGGTACTCGGGGTTGACTCCTGGCTCAGTGCCCAAGGCTCACTTCTGACAGGATTTGGGAGACCATACGGAGTGCTGGGGATCAAACACTGGTCAGCCATGTGCAAGGCAAGTGCACTACTTTATCACTCCAGCCCACATGCTGCATAGTTTATCAGGTTTCAAGAAATTATCAGAAGTGAGCAAAGCATGTGGAAAAAAGTATCCAAATGTTGTTCTGAATTAATAAATGCATATCTATTAAGGGAAATTACTTAGCAATAATCCCAGTGTCTATTGAAGGAAATGAGTAATCCTATGGACCAAATTATTAGAAGCAGATAAGTTTTTTTGTGTGGAGTTAATGACAAGATCGTTGAATAAAAAAGTATGAAGTACATGGGGCTGGAGCTATAGCACAGTGGGTAGGGCCTTTGCCTTGCTCACGGCCAACCTGGGTTCGATTCCCAGCATCCCATATGGTCCCCTGAGCACCGCCAGGGGTGATTCCCGAGTGCAGAGCCAGGAATAACCTCTGAGCATCACCAGTGTGACCCAAAGAACATTTTTTTAAGAAAGGAAAATATCTAATTGAATATATTCAGGAAATCTTGATATTAAACAGAAGCATCTTAGAGCTTTTTTGTTAACATTGTGAAAATATATTATTTGGCTTGACTACTACTACTGGAACATAAAATTCTGTTTTTAAAAATTATATACAATGAGTGGGCTGGAGCGATAGCACAGCAGTTGGGCTTTCCCCTTTCACACGGCCAACCCGTGTTCAATTCCTCCGCCCCTCTCGGAGAGCCCAGCAAGCTACCGAGAGTATCGCGCCACACGGCTAGATCCTGGCAAGCTACCCGTGCGTATTGAATATGCCAAAAACAGTAACAAAAAGTCTCTCAATGAGAGACGTTACTGATGCCCGCTCGAGCAAATCGATGAGCAACGGGATGACAGTGACAGTGATACAATGAGTGCTGAAAGTAGATAAAGGAGCAAGTATGATAACCTCTCAGTATCTGCATTGCAAGCCATAAAGCCCAAAAGGAGAGAGAGAGTGTGGCAAATACTATCTGCCATGCAGGCAGGGGGAGGGCGGGAAGGTGGGAGTATACTGGGGATATTGGTGGTGGGGAATGTGCACTGGCAGAGGGATGAGTGTTTGATCATTGTGTGATTGTAACTCAAACATGAAAGCTTGTAACTATATCTCACAGTGATTCAATTTTTTAAAAAAAATATATACAATGAAATCCAGGACTAACATATTTACAAAAATGCTGTGTACATATACAATAAACTATTGAAAATATTAAACTATACAGGTACGTTAAACTTGGACAAAGATGCAGAAAGAAATGTGATCACAACCTGGTTCATGCTCATGCATGTACCTATGTGCTGGGAAAGGCACTTCCTTTAGGTTTGGAGAAGCCAGATCTGATGTCAAATTATTCGGTTTTCCGAACTATGCCTCCAACCATCATTGATGGGAGATGTGTGCTGAAAGTAGATAAAGGACCAAACATGATGGCTTCTCAGTATCTGTATTGCCAACCATAATGCCCAAAAGTAGAGAGAGAGAATGAGAAGGAAACTGGGAAACTGTCTGGTAGGCAGTGGGTGGGGTGGGATGGGGGCGAGGGATACTGGGGACATTGGTCATGGAAAATGTACACTGGTGGAGGGATGGGTGTTCAATCATTGTATGACTAAAACTCAATCATAAAAGCTTTGTAATTGTATCTCATGGTGATTCAACAACAACACAAAAAAAAAATAGAAAAAAAATTATTCAGTTTTCCTCTAAACTGCCCCCAGAGACTCTGAATTACCAAACATGTAATTGTTATGTAGTTTTCAATCCTAATTTGTGATTTTTTTCCCTTTAATCTTGAGTAAAAGAGATTCAATTCTTCCCTATCTTAAAGAAAGCTTGAGGGCTGCTGGAATAATAGCACAAGAGGTAGGGCACTTACCTTGCACTCAACCAATCTCCAGCATCCCATATGGTCCCCTCAAGCACAGCCTGGAGCAATTCCTGAGTGCGGAGCCAGAAGTAACCCCTGAGTAGTGCTGGGTGTGGCCCATGAGACAGTTAAGGGGGTTATTGACTCCGGTGGTGGGTGTGATAAAGTAGCATTGCAAGTATAAAATAATAGTATGGGGACCGTTGTAAACCATGTTATCTACACAAATAAGAGTGAAAAGATTTCTTTTGATAGAATTTGCATTCTAAACCTAAAATAAAGTTCTTACTCCTTTTTATTAGCATATACAGGCATATTCAAATGATGTATACATAAGACTTATGTAATGCAACGTTATTTCAATTTAAATATTTAAAAAATGGAGACCAGAGTGATATAGTACAGTGGGTATGGCTTCTTGTCTTTCATGCGACTGCCCTGGGTTCAATCTGTTCCTATCACCACATATAGTCCCCCAACGTGGCCAGCAGTGTAGAGACAGGAGTAAGCTCTGAGAACTGCAGGTTGTGTGACCCAAAGCAAAAAAAAAATTTTTTTAATTTAAAAACAAAGCAAGCTGAAATTATTAAATATAAATAAAATATTGTATTAGTTTGATAATTCCAGATCAATGTAGTCAGTACAGAAATATTTGTGATTAATCAAAGTGTATTAAAAATTTATTTTTTCAGTAAAGATAAGCTTGTTTATAATTTCTTGCAAGGAGGTGCTAAATATTTTTATGTAATCAAACTGAAGGAGAAATGATGAGGCATGGCTTCAGACAAGATGATGAGAGAGAAAATAGTGCCATCTGCTGGTTATCATAGGACTTCATTTCTTTCTGTCAATAATGGAGACCACAGGAGTAAAGAGATAGTAAAAGGGTTTAAAGAGACAGTAAAGGGGTTTAGGGGCTTGTCTTACATGCAGCCAAACTCAGTTCAATTCCAATCACTACATATGGTCTCCCCAATACCATCAGGGGCCATTCCTAACCACAGAGTTAGAAATAGCCCCTGAGAATCAGTTATTCCCAACCCCCCATCCCCAAATAAGGATGACAAATATAAAAATTGTTTTCAAAAAATCATTAAAACTGTCAAAAGTTTCTTAAGCAAAAAAAGTAGTGCACGAGTAAGAATGAAGTGTAATTAAGTAGCATGACAATACACTTCCCCAATATACAGTTACGCTTTTTTTCTATCTACCTATTCGCTTCATAGATGAAAGAATTTTCTACTTTATTAGTTGTGCTTTCTCATTTTGTGTTTTCCCACTTTGTACATAATTTTATCATTTATGAATTACTCCTTCCTATTTATGTATCCACTTTAGACAATGTCCACATTATCTGCAGCCTGACGTTCCACCTACTTCCCCAGGCAACTCTGTGTCCGGCTGTGTCCAGTGAGTGTGCTGGCAGCTTTCAACGAGGTGACCTCCTGGTGGGGAGAGTCTGAACCCCCAAGCAGCTGGCCCTTTATCCTCCGAGAGACCTTCCCTCCCATTCCCACTATCTCACCAGCTACTGTAAGCACTCTTGCTTTTTTAGGGGGGTTGGGTCACACCGACGATGCTCAGAAGTTACTCCTGGCTCTACACTCAGGAATTACTCCTTAGCCTGAGCCGTACAGCAGATAGGGCGCTTGCCTTGGCCCGTGTTTGATCCCCAACATCCTTCAAATCGGATCAAGCATCTTGAAATCAGACAAAAGTCTATAAAACACATTTAGGAAAATACAGGCAGAAGGCTCCAACATCTGGACCTCAAAGGTGTCTTCAATGATATGATGCTATTGACAAAGGCTACAGAACCAAACATAAGCAAGTGGAACTATATATAACTAAAGAGTGTCTGCATGGCAAAAGTAACGCAGGCTAAAACTAAAAGACAGCTGACTTAATGGGAAAGAATATTTGCATTCAACATATGAGATAAAGGGTTGATTTCCAGGATATATAAAGTACTCCCAAAGATCAACAACAATAACAACAACAAAAAAAAACACAACAAAAATGAGGAGAGGAAATAAACAGGGGCTTCTCTGAGGAAACTTAATGGATGACCAAAAGGCACATGAAAAAAAATGCTCATCGTTGGGGGGCATACAAAATTTGTCACCAGATTTAGTCTAAGCTTGAATATTTGATTTTTAAGCATATATCAGATATTTTGGGGTAAGTGCAACTTCCCTTTTTCAAAAGAGCCTGTTTCTGCCAAGGGTGATGTTAGAAAATGCTCTTTTTAGATGAGGAAATTATGAGATCATTGTAATTATCATCGACATAGAAGGCAACCATTAGCTGCTGGGTTTTGCAAAGACTGAACGGGGAAGCATAGAATAATTTCTTTCATTTTATTCCTTAAGCTGGTGTTCATAGCAGAGCATGAGAACTCTTGTGTGTGTGTGTGTGTGTGTGTGTGTGTGTGTGTGGTGTGAGATAGAGGGAGGGGAGTGGAGAGGAAGTGGAGATGGAACAGGAAAAAATAAAGGGAGGAGGATTTCTTTCTTTTTTTGCTATCAATAACTGTATTTATCAAATTTTAATTATTTTTAGAGAAGTATTTTTTTATTAGTGAATCACCATGAGGTACAGTTACAAACTTACGAACTTTCGTGACCCATCCCTCCACCAGAGCCCATTCTCCTCCACCAATGATCCCCTGTATCCCTCCCACCACACCCACTACCCCACCCTGCCTCTGCAGCAGGGCATTCCCTTTTGTTCTCTCTCCTTTTGGGTTTTGTGGTTTGCAATAGAGGTTTTGAGTGGTCATCGTGTTCGGTCTATAGTCTGCCTTCAGCAGGCATCTTTCAACCTGTATGGGTCCTGAGGGAGGAGGATTTCAAGGAGAAAATAGAGAAACAAGAGGAATTTAAGGAGAAGGAAAAAGTTTGAGGAGGAATTTTAGAAGGGGAGTTCAAAGAAGAGTTGGAGGAGAGTTGGAGGAAGAGAAGTTGGAGGAGGTGGAGTAGGAGGAGACATTTCGGGATTAAGAGGAATTGCAGGAGGAGGATGAGGGGGTGGGAGTCAAAGAGACAGGAGCCAGGCACGCTGCAGTGCTCAGTGGCTTGGGAAGGAGAGAGGAGCAGGTCAGAAGGAGCACTAATGTCCTTTTAGCACAGGCTGGCTTCCTAAATTCCCACTGGGATATAAGCAAACCCTTGATGTCTAAACAAAATGCTTAACTGAAAAAGTTCTCTTCTCTCTGTTCCTCTTTGGCGTCTGCTCCTTCCCTGAGAAAATGACTTTTTACCTGTTCTTCTATGGGCTGGAACATGTTCTGTTTGCTGCCATTGTTATGGCCACAAAGCATTTCTGATATAATGCTGTCTAATTAAAATGCTTTATCTTACCTATTTAGAAGCTGGGCTAAGGTTTTAATAGATTAAAAAAAAAAACTCCACATATTCCTATACTCTCTAGCCAGAGTGATTAGACTGAGATCATAAGACAATTTCATACTTAGAGAACTCAAGAACTGATTTCCTATATCTGGAAATCCCATTTTAGGACTGAGGATGTCAGTGTACAAAATGGATAAACTGCTGCATTCCAACAATGGGATAGTAACCGGCACTGAAAAATTAAAAGAAATTTAAAGGAAAGGCCAGAGAAAGAGATCAAGAAGCAAAACATATACTTTGTGTGCATGTGAGATCCTGGGTTTGATCTCTGGCACCAAATACCCATTGATCTGTGGCACTAGGTGTGGCATTGGTGGTCCCAAAACACCATTTGAAACTGATCCCCCAACTGAAAAAAAAAAACCCTATACACAAGTTAATAGTTTTAATTACTTCAAATAACGGGCTCTTTAGTACAGCAGCTCTAGGGTCAGAGTGAAATGGACAGGAAGACGCAGAGTGGGCCCTGCATGTCCTGCCCCCGCATGTCCATCTCCTTCCATCATCCACATTCCCCATCAGGGTGACACGTCTGCTACCGTTAGTGAGGCTGCAGCGACACACCATAATCACACACGCCGACAGCTCCCATTCGAGTTCAGTCTTCGTGCCACGCACTTGATGGTTTGTACAAAAGTATAAAGGTTGGTAACCACCATCTGGACACTGCACAGTACTTCCTTCCATTGCCGCCCCGGGATCGCCTGTGCTCAGTGACTTCATCTCAACAGTTCCCTTCCCTTGCAATCAACTCATCATCTTTTTGTTTCTATCGTTTTTCCTTTCCTGGAATATTGTATCAGAGTAATATGGAGTATGCAGTTGTTCTCAAACAGCCCTTTTTCTCTTAATAATATGTTTGTTTTCTCCTTGTTGTGTGTGTGTGTGTGTGTGTATGTGTGTGTGTGTGTGAAAGCACATGAGGCTTAAAAATTGTTGATGTTGTTTTGAATGGGCTGGAGCGATAGCACTGCGGTTGGGCATTCGCCTTTCACGCAGCGGCCGACCGGAGTTCGATTCCTCTGCCCCTCTTGGAGAGCCCGGAAAGCTACCGAGAGTATCGATCCCGAGAGGCAGAGCCTGGCAAGCTACCCGTGCGTATTGGATATGCCAAAAACAGTAACAATAAGTCTCTCAATGAGTGACGTTACTGGTGCCCGCTTGAACACATCGATGAGCAACGGGATGACAGTGACAGTTGTTTTGAATAGGGGCTATAATCTGGCGGTGCTCAGAGGTCACAGAACCACTCATGGCAGAGCTTGGCCCAAGTGGCCTTTGTGTTCAGCCTGGTTGTTCTCGGACCCCTTTACGGCTCCACCTAGCAATGCTGGGTAGCAAACCCAGACCCTTACACACATTATTTCACCCCCACTTGAGCTATTTTTCTGGCTTTTTCTTCTAATTTATTTTTTAGTGCCAAATACTGTTCCACTGTTGGAATGTATTTGTTCATCCATTTTTTACGCTGAAGGGCATCGTTGGTGCTTCCAGCTTTCGAAAATTATAAGCTGCAGAAAACACACGTGGGCTTCTATGTGTGCAGGCATTTCTAGTTCTGTTGAGCCAACAGCAAGGAGTTGCCATTGCTGCTTCATGCTGTGTGTTTAGTTTCCAGAAGACATCACCAAGCTGTTTTCCACAGAAGCTGCCCCATTTTACATTTCAGTATCAGTGACTGAGCGTTCTTTCCCTGCATCCTCACCAATATTTGGTGCTTTTCCTGTTCTGGATTTGAGCGACTCTGTGTTTCTAGAGATATCTCATTATTGCTTTAATTTTCATTTCCCTAATAACATAGAGCGCCGTGCATCCTGTTTATTTGCCATCTGTATATCTTTCGTGATGAAAATGACTCCTAAGGTCTTTGACTCAATATTTTGCTTTCGGAGTCACATGCAGTGTTCAGGGAGTGCTCCCCGCTCTCTGCAGGGGCTTGTTCCCGGCAGTGCTTAGGAGACCACACAGTGCCAAGGGCTGACGCAACCACTGAGCTCTCTCCAGCCTGTGACTCAATTTTTTAAATGATTTTTGGTTTGTTTTTCTTTTCATAAGTAGCTTTGTAAGGGTCTATCTCACAGTGATTCAATTAAAAAGTTTAAAAAATGATTTGTTTTCTTCTTGTTGAATTTTAAGATTTCTTAGTCTATGTTTGGATAAACTATTTTGCAAATTAGTTAAGTATTTTGCAAAAATTTTCTCCCTGTCTTATCTTTTCATTCTCTTATCATTGAGAGTAAAAAAAATTAATAAAGTCCGGCTTATCTTTTGATTTTTTTTTTTTTGCAGGGGTAAAGGGGGTAAACAACTAATAACTCTGTGCTCAGTAATTCCTGGCTCTGTGCTCAGAAATTATTCCTGGTGGAGCTCAGGGGACCATATGGGATTCCAAGAATCGAACCCAGGTCAGTTGAATACAAGGCCAGTGCCCTATCTGCTGTTCTCTCTCTCCAGCTCAGTTTTTAATCTGATGATTCCAGCCTAAGGTGTCTTAAGCTGCCACCAAATGTGAGGTCAATTTCTTCCTGTTACCTTCTTCCTAGAAGTTTTATAGTGATCAATCCACTCTGAATTTTTCTGAAGGGTGTAAGATTTGTGTATAAATTCAGTTTTACACATTTGGAGTTTTAGACGCTTCCAGCACCATTTGTTGTCAAGACTATCTTTCTCCGTTACTTTCACTTTTTTAGGGAAGGGTTAAAAGGTATATCATTGACTATATTTACAGCTATAATTATGTGGGTCTCTTTCTCAGCTTTCTGTTCTGTTCTGTAGATTTCTTTTAGCATTCTTTTGCCAGTATAAATTACTTTTAGTTTTGACAAACTACTATGCCACCTGGTGGTCATCATGTTCCAATTAAAAATATTGCTGACATATTGAGTGACCATACTATCATTATATCAGACTGCTGTAGTCCCAACTAATGTTTTTAACTTTATTTATTTATTTCATCTCTTTTTGACCACACCTGGCTTTCTAAGTGGCTACTCCTGGCCCCGTGCTCAGGAGTGTCCCAGATGATGCTTGGGGAACTGTATATGTTTATGGAGATTGTTCCTGCCATCTCTCTCTCCAGCACAATGCTCGTTTTCTTAGCCCATGCTGTCACCCATAGACTCCTGTAGAGTCCATCCCTCCCAGACCTTTAAATGCTTGTTACTCCTCCGTGTCCTCTGTTCCTTCTGTTTGCTCTTGCAGAGGCCTTACTGAACCCTCTGCTTGTACTGTGGGTGGGGGTGAGGGTGAGGATGGGTACAGCATCAGCCTCTCCATCCAGCCGTGCCACTGCAGGGCCATCATGAGCTTCAGAGCCTTTGGGTGATGCATCCAGGTCCTTGATGGCTGTGAGGCAGGCAGGCGGGCAAGGAGCTAGCGGGAGCCCTCTGGCAGTGACATAAGAAAACCAAGAGATGAGATTTACTCTGTCACTAGTCTTAAGGCTGCCAAGGGCCCACTTTGTGGACACAGGAACTAAGGCCTGATAAGACCTTTACCTGGCCCCAACACAGAGCAGAAGGCTAGACACCTTCTGAGAGAAGCTCCAACAGGCATACAGGCCAGGAAAGGAAAATCAAAGGAAACTATCAAATACTCCCAACTCTACCCCCTTGGCAACCACCCTAGCAACAGACTCATGGGACCCTGGAGCTACTTGGGAGAAACCCCATAAGCACCTACATAGAACAAAAGAAGTACATGCATGTGCTGCCAATGTGTCGTCTGCACGCCATGAGTCACCTGGGTACACGGTGCCCGAGCATATGACGCCCACGTCTCCCCCTTGAGACGTGCCCTTTCATGCGTTCATGGCTGGGATGTATATGGGGTTCCCTCTCCACTCCGGAGAAGCCCTCTTCTCGCTCCTCTCCCGAAGGGGAAGGCTCACAGCTGACTCCTATCAGTCCCAACTTTCCCCAGCTGCTCAGGGTGGCAGAGACAGCTAGAGAGAAAGCGGTAGATCTTCTCAAGGCTGCCTTCTTTCTCCTCACATAAATCACCTGGGGACCCCCACCAGCATCAGCTCCTTCCCCTGCTAAGATTAACCTTTTTTCCTTAAATGTGTTGAATGCTCTCCATGTCCCAAGACTGCAGTCTACAAAGACCTGCTTCTCAAAGAGCGAGAGGAGGGGGCCAGAGAGATAGTACAGTGGGTAGGGCACTGGCCTTGCATGCAGCCAACCGGGATTCAATCCCCACCATCCCATGGTCCCTCTGAGCACTATCAGGGGCGATCCCTGAGCAGAGACCCCCCCTGAGCATCACTGAGTGTGGCCCAAAAAACAACAAAAAGAGTGGGAAGAAAAAGAAGTGGTTTGAGGGTAGGGGAAATCATGACAAGAAAACCTTATCTTCAAACATATCTGTAATATGGTTCTCTGCCTCTCAAATAATTCTGTTTTCCCCCTCATGACTCAAACAGTATTCACTACAGATGATTTAAAAACTTTCAACAAAGTACAGCCACTTTATAATTCTATCACCAAGAGTCAACATGTTTATATCTAGTATACAGTCATGAATATTTATTTTCCTCCCACACGATTAAAACCCTACTGTATTTTTGTCTATCCAGAAACACTCTATACTAAGTACAAAAAAATAAGTATGTTATTGCTAAAATATATTTCCTGGGAATAACACAAAATGTTAACTATGATTAGGTCTGGGGAAGAACTCAAAATGATTCATATTTTTGTATTTTAAGAGCTTTTCAAACTTTAAAAGGTATGGTTAACTTAATTCATTTTTAAAAATTTTTATTAGTGAATCACCGTGAGATACAGTAGTTACAAACTTACAAACTTTCGTGTTTGCATTTCAGTCATACAGTGATTGTTTACCCATCCCTCCACCAGTGCCCATTCTCCTCCACCAATGATCCCAGTATTCCTCCCACTGCCCCAACCCCATCCCCCACCTCCCCACCCTGCTTCTGCGGCAGGGCATTCCCTTTTGTTCTCTCTCCTTTTGGGTGTTGTAGTTTGCATAGAGGTATTGAGTGGCCATCGTGTTCGGTCTATAGTCTTCAGCACGCACCTTTCAACCCTAATGGGTCCTTCCAACATCCTTTACTTGGTGTTCCCTTCTCTATCTGAGCTGTAAAAGGCATGTATTTTAGCCATCATGATTTACAATTTTACAATAGTCAGTGGTAGCTCTTCATGCATCAAACTTTCCTACCCCATAATGCCTGTTTCCTCCACCAATCTCCCCCCACCCACCCCCCGCCCCAATGCACCTTCCCTATCCCACTCCCACACCTGCTACGGAGGGGAGTATGCACGTACCCCACAAGGCAGCGTGTTCCGAGCCCAGTCTAAGAATCTAAGGAGGAAATCCAGGTTGATTACAGGGCAATTTATTTATTTATTTATTTATTTTCTTTTTTGGGTCACACCCGACAATGCACAGGGGTTACTCCTGGCTCTGCACTCAGGAATTACTCCTGGAGGTGCTCAGAGAACCATATGGGATGCTGGGAATCGAACCCGGGTCGGCCGCGTGCAAGGCAAACGCCCTACCCGCTGTGCTATTGCTCCAGCCCCGATTCCAGGGCAATTTAAACCATCCCAAGGAATCAAGCAAAAAAGCAGAAAGGAGTCACATTTCACTTAGCTACTGTGACTCATTTTTATTGAAGAGGAATTAAAAAAAAAATGTTTTCACTAGGAAAAAAAAAGGAGGGGACACTATGCTACCCAATTATCTGCTCAGAAGGTGGGTGGAGATGGGGCAACCCCCACATTAAAGAGTGGAAAACAGATGCAAGTTTATAAAACAGCTCTCCAAGCTGCAGGGGAGAGGCCTGCGGGCCAGCCAGTGGACAGGAGTGACCAGGAGATGTTTGTGACCGCAGGAACCCTTGACCACCTTTCCACTTCTTTGACCTTTGCCACTCATGGAGGGAGTCTTTCCTGAGTTGGCCATGACCAGGCGGCCAGGTCCCCACTGAGCTCACTCGGCATCCTGAGCTCTCGGCCGCTCAGGTCCCAGGCCGGCCAGGCCCCAGGCCCTCACTGCTTCTGAGCCACCTGCAGAGGGCCAGGATCAGCAACACGCCCACAGCCACGCCGACAGGGACGCCAAGGCCCACGGCAACGGCCACTTTCCGCTTCCACGGGGGCCGGGCAGGCTGGGAAAAGTTGTCCAGGTTCACTTCCAGGCCCTCATCTATTAATTTCTGATTCTCGGTAAGGGACTGATGAAAATTTAGGTCCACCAAGTCCCGGGGAAGAACCCGCAGCCCAAAGTAGAGCCTCTTGACTGGCTTCAGGTTTCTTAAGAGCTGCACATCACAGCGGTAGGTGCCGGAGTCATACTCCCGCAGAGAGTAGAATCGCACATAGTAGGAGCTGACGCGCAGGGGCCTGAAGACCTCGTCCTCGGTGGAGATGATGCCCCGGGCGAGCCTCCAGGTGAAGCGATACGCCTCCCGGCCCTCCTCCAGGAGGTCAGCGGCGCTCACGCAGCTCAGCTGAAACTGCCCCCCGCTGAGCACGGTGAAGTGCAGCATCCCACAGACCCAGCTGGTCAGGCACTGCAGGCGCTGCGTCTTGCACTTGCGCCTCACGCCATCAGGGCCCACCTCGCAGGCGGTCTCCTCCTTGTAGCCCAAGCCACAGGTGACGCTGCAGGTGGTGGCACTGACAATCACTCTCCCCACAGCTTCCTGCAGCTCCTCAGGGATGGCCAGCGTCCTCGGTGAAGTTGCAGCCCGAGACGGACGGAGGGTCCAAGCCAGGACCCCCAGGAGGAAGGGCAAGGCCAGAGGGGCCATGCTCAGCCGTCACTTCCCCTCCCTCAGCCAACACCCCAGGTCAGAAGCGAGCGTGCCATGTAACATCGGCCATCAGAGCAGCTCCACAACGGCCACACTGTCCTGCGGCTAAGATGAGGCCACAGGTAGTAAAGTCACAAAGCTGCCGTTGCCTGTGTAAGGGTCATTTCGCCGTTTTCATTCTCTTCACTTCCTTGTCATAAACTTAAATCCATCTGGTGGGAAGACAGAGATGCAGTCTTCTCCAGTGGATCCCCAAAGTCCCGCAAAGGCTGGGCTCTCCCCCACCCTTTCTCTCCCCTTCTCTTCCAAATGAGGGGACCTCAGAGTATTCGTTTCAAAACAACCAGCTACATTTGGCCAAATGGGAAATCAAATACTAAGTCTAAAAAGGAGAAACGAATTTATGATGAGCCTGAAGTGCTCCTTAACCTTCTAGAAAAATGATCAAGAGACCTGGCCTGGGAGGCAGAGGACTCTTCTTCCTGCAAACAGAGCAGCCGGCCTACTTCAGGAAGGACGGCTGAGCATCCCAGGACACACAGGTGAGAACAGTGAAAGTATGCATTGCTGTCCCCGGGAGCCACCTGAGACAAGTGAAAACCCACAAAGACAAAAGCCAGACAAAAGCGCCCTTCTAGACAAAGGCGCCCTTCTAGAACCAAAGTATCCATCAGTGCCCAGAGCTCCTCATGCCGCATGGCCCCTTCCAGGGACCCTTCGGACCCCAGGGAAGGTGTACGCGGCCCCCAGGCCTCAGCGGAATCCCTCCCTGTCCACCGCAGCACAGAGGCACCCGCGGTCAGGGTTGCTATGAAACAGCTGTGATGTCAAAGACAATTCTTTGTCACATAGCAGCAAAGCGTTAGTGATTAAAAAAAGACTTTAGGAAACACTCTTTAGCAGTCAGCCATTTTTTAAAACTATTTATCCTGGGGGCAAGTCATTAATGAGGATTTTAGCAAAATCAGGAAGGCAGATGCGCCCGAAGGATTTCCCCTCTGGCCTCTCCCACTTACTCGGGGGTGTGAGATTCTGTGGAGATGCTCTGAGAGGGTCTTTTCAGTTTAAAGTCGTTGGGGGGGGGGCGCCTCTCCTGACTAGTGTTCTGGGCACCATAAGCTTCCGAACGCACTTAGACTTTTGGAGTCAGTTTCCCTGGATGTAAGCCCAGCTTTTGACTTGAATGGTTTCTCTGTGACACTGTCCGGACGAGATAGACAGGCTACCTTGCGGGCCATCCTTTCCAGTTCTGCTCGGAAAGAAAATATCCCGTCAACCCAGAGGGTGCATTTCCCACGGTGCAAACAAAGTCAAGTGGCTGCTGAGTTTCAGAAGTGATCAGTATCTACAAACACACATTTTACACTTCCACTTTAATAAACATCCGATTTTATTTACAAAGCATTAAAGCTCAGCAAGAAGTACTCAAGGCTAAGTCTCGTCTGGTACAAAACTACAGAACATTAAAAAAAAAACAGGGAGGGGAGGCGGGTGTGATGAGAGGGGCATGAACAAGCATATATTGTACAAATGGAGAAATTCAAACTGAAATGAAGAGGTCTT
Source organism: Sorex araneus (assembly GCF_027595985.1). NCBI lineage: Eukaryota > Metazoa > Chordata > Mammalia > Eulipotyphla > Soricidae > Sorex > Sorex araneus. The sequence goes on along the minus strand of NC_073308.1, from coordinate 40,113,012 downwards.
AGAAGCTGAGAAAAATTTCCGAAGCATAAATAAGTATCAGGCGCTGCGGCCAGGGCCCAGGTGCCGGGGCCCACCCTCTATCCTCGGGGGCCAGCTCAGGAGATGGACGGAGCAGTGAGTGTCCAAACGCACAGGGCACCCGACTGCCGTGCACATGGAATAAGGCAGAAACCTCTGCAGTACACAGCCCACGTGCCAGGCGGTGTAGAGTCCAGAGAAATGGAATGAAAAAGAGTACCTGCGAAACTAAACCCAGTGAACCAACCTCAGCTAGTGGGCTGATGGGAAGCTCTTACTTCAGCTACTTTTGAGTTCTACGGATGGAAGGGGAAGGAGGGTCATCCTGATGTGTTCATTGATTTCTACCCTAAAATCCCAAAGGCAATCAATCGGCTAGTTGAGCTGCCCGCCGGAGCATGGCCCACTGCCTCATTCCACAATAAGCACAGTGTCTCGCTGGCCTGCGCAAACGAGGCCCTGGCCGAGCACGTCCCACGGGTGCAAGCCCACGCAGGGGCTTGGTGAGCCCCTCCCAGCCCCGGCGTCCTTCCTCAGGGCTTTTAGAGAATGTCAAACCCCTAAGGTCCAGATCCATCCAATCTGCTGCTACTTCTTATGGAAGGAATGGTAAAAAAGCAAAAGGTAAAAATTAAAGTGTCTTAAAAGCTAAGCAACCTTTCACAGAAAGGAAGTGGCTGGAAACACGGGGTCTTGGAAAAGGAGCACGGAGAGTAGAAGGGACAACGTGAAGACTCACAGGGCTCACAAGCAATGGCAAAATTTCTTGTCTTGATCTTTGATTTGAACTGTTGTTGCTGCTTTGATTTTGGACAGTTTTACTTTAGTCCTTGCATAGATTTCCCACCCCAATTTTTTTTTTAAAAAAAAAGAAAGAAAGAAAAGAAGAAGCTTGCTGAGAGCCACTGGCTTGGTTCCAGCTCTGGGAGCCAGCACAGGCCAAGCAGTCGTGATGATTCTTTGCTGGAGACAGATCTACAGCTATCGTCAGAAACCATGATTAGAGGGAACGGGCCAACACCAGAGGGAAACATGCAAAGAAAAGAAAACAAGGACAAGCCCTGCCCTCCTCCCGCCCGGCCTCTCGAGCAAACTGGGCTAGTCAGGAAAAGGAAGGCTTTCTTAGCTCTCTGAAAATTTGAAATCTTCCAGGCGCTTTCTTTTCTGCCCGCCTTTTGTACACAATATAGATACAGAGGAGGAATCTGGTGAGAGGGGAAGTTTAAAACCGGAAGAATAATACCAACAGAAGTTGTCCGAGGGTGCAGGAAGCAATGTTTCAGGTAAGAACCAGTCACTCGAGGATATACACCGAGGACGGGAGCAAACAGGAGATAGGAAATGACAGGCCAAAATGATGCTGGGCATAATCAAGTCTGATGAGCAAAAAGAGGGATCTTTCTCCAGCAAGATAACTGAGCATCAGAGTCTAAATGAGTCGAAACTCCTATTTGATGACGTCTTCACAAATCCTCATTCCTGAGAGCCGATTTGGACTATGCTTGAAGGGGAAGGGACGTGAACTCTTCTTCCATAATTCACTTCTTCATTCAAACATAAAATTCACTCCTTCCACCTCCTGCGCAGAGGCCTTTGTTTTAAAATCAGAGTCAGACTCAAATGACTGACCACGGTGTCCAAAGGCCACTCAATGGCAAAGCAGAGAAGAGCGAGGAAACATCAAGCGTCTTCATAATAGTTCTGAGATTGCTCCCCCTGCTGAAGAGTGACGAAAAAAAATAAAAATTTCTTTCAGCACCAACTTAATATTACGAGAACAGACATACTAATGGATGCTGGATGGCACATTCCAAGCATACATGGGCAATGAAATTCCCCCCCTGAAAGTAATAATCAAATTCGATCCCAATTACTTTACATCTAGACCCCCAACCTCCAACCTAATACTTCTCTTAGTACTGCCCCGAGGGTGAGGAGTAATACATATTGATCCGTTCCTTACATTTTCTAGACTGCTAACCCTTCCCCAAGGTCTAATAAATACAACTTTGTAATCCAAACAGTCTGTTAAATAAGGGGCAGGGGGAAAGTTCTAGGTTTTCTTTCGGTCTCTCATGTACCAGCCCACTTACTAGAGGACTAACAATCCTTTCCAGCCCTGCTGCCTTGAGGTGTCACCTGAGAAAGCCCCAAATGGTGAAATGGGAATGACAACTACTGACCACACTCCCACGTGCCTAAGTGATCGGTAAACAAAATCCTAAACAGTAAAATCAAAGGCACACTTCCCTGATGACTCCATAGAAGCTGTTCAACCTCTGAGAGGCATCCTTACATGGGCTGCTGGGAATTATTAACTAGGAAGTGTAAAAAGAGAACAAGGTGAAGAAAAACCTCCCAGATGTCATTTAGAATGGGGGAAGAGCATGCCCTGGAAGGTAAAATGGTTAAAAAAAAAAAAAAATCATCCATCACTCAAATTAGAAAAGTACCTGTTAATAAACTTTGCTTTTAACTTCTTTCAATATTTAAAAATCAAGTACAGGCGAAAACTGGCAATATAATATTTTTTAATGCCTTGAGACAGGAAAGGGGTTAAAATTCTTTGCCTTACATGCAGCCGACCAGAGTTAGGTCCCTCGGCACTGCATATAGTCCACCAGCACAACCAGAAGTGATTCCTGAACCAGAGCCACGAATAAGCCCTGAGCACTGCTGGATGCTGGTGGCCCAACTCACTCCCACCCCACAAATATGTATAATATATGTGTAACTTGTGTAGATTGTATGTATGCCCACCCACAAAAACTGGATAGCCATAAGCCCAAAAATGAGGGCTGGGAGAGGGAGGTAAGGCGCTGGTCTTGCAAACAGATAGCCCTGGTCTGATGTCTGGTACCACGTATGCCGACAGTTTCGACTAGAATCCATAACATGCTCTGAGGAAAACAGAGTGAGGACATTCCAGATTATAGAGCTCAGAGAGGTTTTCAATAATGTGAGAAGTGTGGCGGAGATAACAAAGAAGTAAACTAATGGGGAATATATACATCATATTTTAAAGATTTCCACAGCAAAAAGAATTGGCTAAAATAAAAACCTGTCTTTCTACATGAGAGAAAATATTTCCACACAATACATCAGTTAAAAAGGTAATATCCGGAACCCTCTGCACCTAAAGACTTTGATTCCAGAGACCTTCTAACCCATTTTGGCACCCAGCGCAGCTTCTTACAGCAATGTACTGGGACTGTGAGCTGGGCTACAACTCCACGCTGCCGGGGATGGATCTTTCCTCTCCACCCTGTTTTTCTGCACGGAAAATGGCGGCGGCAGCAACATCCACGTGGCTGGAGCCACCTTCTAAGACTCCTAACCCAGAGGTATACGGTTTTTACACTTGGGGCTCCTAGGGAATCATGGGAAGTGGGTGTAACCGGCACACTCTGGGCCCAGATAAATCCGGAGCTGCTGAGAGCAAAACGGACCCTCTGCGCCTAAAGACTTTGATTCCAGAGACCTAACACATTTGGGCATCCAGCACAGCTTCTTACAGCAATGCACTGGGACTGTGAGATGGGCTATGCAATTTCTGGCAGAATTTTCCCTGGACTTTATACAGAAATCCAAAACCACTCGGACACTGCTGCGTGCGTGTGACTTAACATCTCTTAACTGTCAGCAATGTGAAATGGTTCCTTGTTAGCAGGTTTGACTTTGGGGGGAAACTCCAAGTAATAACTGAGTTTTTTGTTGAAATATTGAAGGTAATCAAAGTAGCAGCCACTTCTCTAGACTGTGAACTAAGCAACAGCCCCACGCCAGCCAAGAAGAGGAAATATCCCTCTTTCCCAGTTGTTTCCCATTTTCGGGGAGAACCACGGCGTGGCGTCCACCATACTATAAGGCGCAGGAAGGGGGGTTTGGGGGAAAGGAAAAGGAAAAAGGGAAAGGAAAAAGAGCTATGTACTTGGAGCAGTGGGGCTACATATCTCTTCATTCTCAGCAATGGAAAACTAATTATCAAATGCTTCCTTGGTAGTAGGGCTGTCTTTCTTGGGGGGAAACTCCAACAATAGTGAGTGCTGTGTTGAAATATGGAATGTAATAAGGTAAAGAGAAAATGAAGTGAAATCCATCAGTTATGCAGTTGGGGGTGGGGGGGGCGGGGGTGGGAGGTATACTGGGGTTTTTGGTGGTGGAATATGGGCACTGGTGAAGGGATGGGTGTTTGAATATTGTATAACTGAGACATAAGCCTGAGAACTTTGTAACTTTCCACATGGTGATTCAATCAATCAATCAATAAATGGGTAATATCCAAGATACAGAAGGCACTATCAAAGCTCAACAAGTTCTCATCACCACTTATTAGGGAAATTAAAGTCAAAATGACAGTGAGATATCATCACACCAGGGAAAACAGCATGTACAGACTGGATGGGCCAGAGAGAGAGTAAAGGGGCTAAGGCATCTGCCTTGCACTGGCCAACCCCAGTTCGTTCCCTGGCACCACCAAGCACCACCAGGAGTAACCCTCAACCAGAGCCAGGGAGAGCCCTTGAGTGCCACTAACAGTGGCCATCATGACCCCTCCAACCCATCCAGACCCCCACAAGAAAATAGAAAAACAAAACTGGAGACAGTTTTGGTGGGAATACTCTGAAAAGGAACCCTCATTCATTGTTGGTGGGAATACTGTCTGGTTCAGCCTCTACGGAAAACAGTATGGAGCCTTCTCTAAATAAATAAATAAGAGTAGGGTCTGAGAGCATGTCCGCTGGAGCCCTGTCTAAAAGGAAGTGCTCAGAAGCTACCCACCATTTTATTAAAGGGCGCCTGCCAGCCACCCCAGCTTGGCTTCACCAAAGCCCTGGTCCCAAGAATCTGAGCAGTGCGTCCCCTGGGACCCAGTGTGTCAGAAAGCAGTACTCAGGAGCCACCCACCATTTTGTCTCCAAGGTTAGGGCCCCTGCAAAGCCATGGCTGCTAATGCTGTCGCCGTTACTTCACTTCTTCGTATCTCACAGTGAGTACACTGACATCCCAACTCCAGTCATCAAGCCACACAACAATAGATCAGAAGAGCCACAAAGGCAGCCCTGAAGACTCAGCCAGTTACAAAACCTCTCTGATAAGGAGTTCAGAGGACATGCTGAGGATGTATAAGGAGCTCAAAGAAACAATGGAATGGAGAGGCAATAAAACACAAGTGGATATGAGGGCAAAATAAGAAAATTTACAAGCAGAAATGACAGAACTAAAGAGTTTGGTGGGTAAAATAAAACTCACTGGAAGACCTCAGCAGCAGGATAACAATAGCTGAGGACAGAATCAGCAAGCTCAAAGATGAGTTACAGAAAACCTCCAGACTGGAACAGAAAATGGGGGGAAAATTCAAAATAAATGAACAGCTAACAGGAGAACTATGGGATGAATTCAAGAAAAACAACATAAGACTTATCAGGACCCCAGAGGACCAGGAAAGAAATTCTGATGAAGAAGCAACAGTCAAAGACATTGTTACTGAGAAGTTTCCGGAGCAGAAGAGTGTATACACCCAGATCCCAGAAGGCCAAAGGGTACCAGCTAAAAGAGACCGAATATAAAGACCCCAAGACACATCCTAATCAGAATGACAAAAACCATTGACAAAAACAGACAGAATACTGAAAGCAGCAAAATCAATGTGGGAAATTACAAAGGAGCATCCTAAAGATTTACAGCAGATTTATCAAACACTCTGCAGGCCCAAAAACAATGGGGGCATATAGTTAAAAAAAATCTCAGTGGAATAAATGCCTCCACAAGATACTTACCCAGCCAGACTTTTATTCAGATCTGAAGGAATGATACACTGCTTCACTGATAAACAACAGCTCAGAAACTTCAGACACAAAACAACTTTAGAGAAGAAATGGAAGGGCTATTTTAAGACAAGACAAATGTCACAAACACACCAAACTTCTACAGGAAGATGGGAGAAAAATTCCATGACAACAGAGTCACTCAATGTCAATGGGCTAAATGCAGCACTGAAGACACAGAGTTGGGGTGGAGCTCTGACAGTACAGCCAGGAGGGCGTTTGCCTTCCACACGGCCAACCTGAGCTTGATCCCTGACATCCCATATGGTTCCCCGAGCAGCGCAAGGAGTCATGCCTAAGTGAGGGCCAGGAGTAACCCCTGGGCATCACATTTAAATAAATAAATAAGTTTTGGTGTTTGTTTTTTTTTTTTAAAGAGACACAGAGTTGCAGGATAGGTTAGAAAATTAAATCCAATCTTCTGCTGCCTACAATTAACACACTTGGAGTAAGTCAAAAACAACTCAAAGTCAACGGTTCAAAGATGGTATTTCAAGCAAACAGCCCCCATAAAAAGGCCAGGGTAGCCATATTTGTATCACCAACATTAACTTCAGGCTTAAAAAAGTTAAAAAAACGAACATTTTTTAATGATCAAGGAATATATACATAATCGTCAGGAAGAACTCACACACCCAACGAGGGACCAGCAAGATACTTAAAACAACTGCTACTAGACATAAACGAAGACACTAATAGCAACACATTATTAGTTGGAGACCTCAACATAGCTCTGTCACCTCTTGATAGACCAACTAGACTAAAATTCAGCGCCCCCCCCCCCAAAAAAAAGGCCTTGGAGGAAGGAATAAAAGAGAGGTTTAGTATAAATATGTAGGACTTTTCAAAAGTCAAACACACATTTTCTCCAACGCACACAGACATTCTCCAAAATAACCCACATCCTGGGTCACAAAACATACCTCCACAGGGATGACAGAAATCACACCATCTATCAGAACAACTATCTTCTCAGAAAATAAAAATTAATCACAAACAGCAACAGAAAAAACTCATACACCTGGAAATTAAATACCCTACTACTGAAAAACCAATCAACAGCCAGAGAGGAAATCCAAAGATTCCTGGAAACAAACAAAACTAAGAACACAAGCTACCAGAACTTGTGCAACCCAGCAAAAGCGGTACTAAGAGGAAAGCTAACAGCACTCATCAGGAAGGAAGAAAGGACCCACATAAATAACTTGACTTCACAGCTTAAGAAACTGGAAAATGACCCACAAAAGGAGCCTAAAGCAGGAGAAAGGAAATAATAAAGAGCATAAATTAATTGGAATTCTAAAAAAAACCACAAAATATTAATGAAACTAAGATCTGTTTTTTGGGGAAAAATAAGCAAGATCAATAAACCACTACTGGTGCTGGAGCAATAGTACAGCGAGTAGAGTGTTTGCCTTGCACGTGGCTGATCCAGGTTTGATACCTGGCATCCCAGATGGTTCCTCAAGCACCACCAGGAGTGATTCCTGAGTCCAGAGCCAGGACGAACCCCTGAGCATCGATGGGTGTAACCCAAAAAGCAAAAAATAAATTAAAAAAATCACTACTAAGAGTTCCAAAGAACAAAAAAGAATGTTAATAAGTCTAATCACAAATGAAGAAGTGGAGGGTGCGGAATCCCAACAGATACCACAGAAATTCAAAGGATCATCAGCAATTACTCTGAAAATCGAATTCCATGAAATAAGAGAACCTAGAAGAAACAGATGAATTCCTAAAAACTCCTATAACCATCCAAGGCTTAACCAAGAAGATATGGAACACCTGAACAGACCGATGGCTATCAAAGAAACTGAAATGGTAATCAAAAGTCTCCCCAAAAACAAAAGTCCAAGCCAGATGGATTCACTAGTGAGATCTTTCAAACCTTTACAGAAGACCTACTGCCAATCATTTTCAGGCTTTCGGGAACTTGAAGAAACAGAAATACTTCCAGTTCCCATGAAGCAAACATTACCCTGGCACCAAAAGCAGAGACACCACAAAGAGAATTACACATCACATCCCCGATGAACACAGATGAAAAGATCCTCGACAAAATACTAGCAAGTCCCATTCACATCTGTGCTCAGAAATCAAGTACCTTGCAATCAGCTTAACCAAAGAGGTGAAAGACCTATACAAAAACTACATTTCTTAAAGAAATTTAAGATTCAAGGAAATGAAAATACATCCCCCACTCATGGATTGGGAGGATTAATATCATTAAATGACAGTACCTCCAAAGCACTATGCAGATTCAATGCAGTTCCTATATGGATACCCGTGACAATTTTCAAAGAAATAGATCAAATACTATTGGAATTCATATGGAACAATAAAGCCCCCTGAAAAGCCAAAGCAATCCTAGGGGAAAAGATGAGAGGCATCACTTTCAAACTTCAAAGTGTACTACAAAGCAATAATTAAAAGAGCATGATACCATAGTAAAGACCCCAAAATCAGTAGAATAGAATGAAAACCCAGAGATAGAACCCCATGTGGTCAATTAATCTTTGATACAGGAGCAAAAAATATAAAATGGATCAAGGAAAGCCTCTTCAACAACTGGTGCTGGGAAAACTTATCATAGTCACATTCAAATAAATGAACTCAGATCTCTTCCTAATGTTATGCACAAAAATCAAATCAAATCAAAATGGATTAAAAAACCCTCAATATTAGACCTGAATCTATAAAGTACACAGGAAAACATAGGCAGAACTCTCCATGATATTCAAGCTATAGGCATCTTTAAGGATGAACTGCCACTGACCAAGCAAGTGAGAGCAAAGATAAAAGAAAAAAAACCCAAAGGGACTACATTAAGTTAAGAAGCATCTGCACCTCAACGGAAATGACTCATCTGATAAAGGGCTAATATCCAAGATATATAAAGCAATGGTAGAACTTTATAAGGGGAAAAAAAACAACCAATGCATCAAAAAATGGGGAAAAGAGATGAACAAAAACTTCCTCAAAGAAAAAAAATACAAATGGCCAAAAGGCCTATGAAAACACGTTCTATTGGGGCTGGAGCAATTGCACAGCAGGTAGGGCATTTGTCTTGCACGCGGCCAACCCAGCTTCGATTCCCAGCATCCCATATGGTCCCCTGAGCACAGCCAGGAGTTAATTCCTTAGTGCATGAGCCAGGAATAACCCCTGTGCATCGCCAGGTGTGACCCAGAAAGCAAAAAATTAAAATTAAAATTAAAATTAAAAATGAAAAAACACGTTCTTTTATCATTTATCACTAGGAAATGCATGAGGTATCACCTCACACCAAGGGGCACTCATCAAAAATAACCAACAACTCCCACTCAGATGCTTCAAGTCATCGTCCAGCAGACAAGTGATGGGCTCATCTAGTCACTCGGCTCCTCACTGCCACCACTCTGTCCCTGCACTGCAGCCTTGGCAAGGACAAGGCACAGTGCAGGGGATGGACAAAGTGGGTATATTCTTCTTACATTTGGGACCAAGTCACAGCGGTCCTGCTGAGCTTCTCAGCGATCCTGCTCCTCAGCATCCCTGGGAGTTTAACCTGCTGTCTCAGTGTGGGAGGATCCTGATGAAGAGAAGGTCAAAGGACCAAGCCAGAGAAGAAAAGAGAAAGAAGGGAAGAAGACGTGGTCACCCAGAGTGGCCCTGCAGGCCTCACGAGAGGCTGGAGGGGATGTGCAGTGGCCCAGGCAGATGCTGCATCTGTGTGGTCAGGAAACTACTGCCCTAGCCCTGGCACCAGGCTCCTCCCACCCAGGTAAGGGTGAAGCCAGGAAAACACTAACTCAAGTGCCTAACAGAAATAACAGAAGGGAGAAAAAGAAAGAAAATCCAGGGTCAAGGACCCCACCAACCAAGACATAAATTCTCAGAGGCCGGCACCCTGCCGGCAAAGGGACTGGGAAGGAATGAGACAGAGCTCTGACTAGAGCATCTATCCGGATGCTCTTGCAGGAAGTGTGACAGTGCAGCTCGAAATCCCACTGCAAACTGTCTTGGATGTCTCTCACTTAGACGTTTCTGAAGCATAACTGAGAAATCCCACCAAAATTCTACTCTGAGCTGTAAAACCCAGCAGTGCTGCCGGCTACATCCGACAGAGACCCGATCTGAGAAACATCAGACAGCTGCTGTGGGTGGGCATGCCAGCTACACGGAGAAGTTGCAATCACTGTATTACAGAAGAAGGTGTGCTTGAAAAAACCAATTGTAGGGGCCAGAGTGATAGTGGGTAAGGCACATGCCTTGCATGCAGCTGACTGACCCTGGTTTGAAACCTGGCCCCACATATGAGTACTGCCGGTGTGTGTGACCCCAAATTGAAAAAACAAAAACAACAACAAAAAGGACACTATAAATGTTTTTTTTTTTTAAAGAAAAAAAACTATAGTTACTATTTAAAAACAATTATATACAAGTTTTGAAGAAGCTAGGAAACTCAATGAATTCAATGTTTGGCTAAATTTTAAATTACCCTGAAACAGGGTTGGAGCGATAGGACAGCAGGTAGGGTAGAGTTTGCCTTACATGTGGCCAACCCAGGTTCTATCCCTGGCATCCTATATAGTGCCAGAAGAAATTCCTGAGTGCAGAGCCAGGAGTAACCCTTGAGCACTGCTGGATATAGCACCCCCCCCCAAAAAAAAAAAAACCCAATCATCCTGGAACATTCCAGCTCCTTGGGCAAGGGGAGTCTACTTAAGCTAAAGTCAGTTCAGAGCCAGGAGATGGCTCAAAGGGCTGGAGCACATGCTTTGCTTGTGAGTACCCTGGTTTGAGTTCTGGAACCCGCACAGTCCTGCAAGCATGACAAGTGTGACTTAGACACACACACACACACACACACACACACACGTACACACAAGCTTTGAATTTTTTCAAAAAATGGCATGAGTTTGTCTAAGAAGTGGGTTACAAAGGGATCACTTCTATTTATATATAGTCCATTGCTCATCTGCAATCTGTCTTGGCAATGTCCAAGAAAGAAGCTTCTAGGCTATTGAACACACAAGCATGGCCTGAGGTGGACAGAACGTGGAGACGACTGAGTACCTAGTCTAATGCAGCTGACCTGAGAGGGAATACTCAAAACGAGGAGTAGCTGAGTCTCTTTCTGCTTGTCTATAGCAGAGAACTCATGCTGACAATGCCTAATGTGACCTAGCTACAACTTGAACAGAACAAGGAACTGTTTCTCATTCTAGTTCCCATCATCGCATCTGGATTAACACATCTAAGTTAGAATTTTAAAAGGAAAGAAATCAGCACTGCTTCTGAGTCTACTTGTCCAGCCACAAAACCTTAAATGTATACATTAACTAAAATTGCACTTACACATGTAAGACAAAAGATTTTCCCAAATTCAACATTTCCATAAAATAAACTCTAATTCAATTAATGTTATCCAAACAATATCATCATTTAGCTAATAGTCGAAAGCACTTATCTGATATTAAAAAAAAAAAAACTGGTCTCCATTTCCCATAATATTCCTCATTTATATATAAGTCAGAAAGTCAAAAAACTTAGATTTCTACAGGAATCTGATGAGTGTTACGGGCATATTCCTTACAAAATTATTCATGAAGTATTTGCCTATAACAGCAGGGAAATGTACATCCCCAGAACCCTATTTACAGATCCAAGGTTAAGAGTCAATGAATTAAGCCAAATCGGGTTACAGCAGGCTTTGGCGGGAGCTGAAAACTGAGAGTACCTGCCAGCGGGGAGGGGGGGAGGGAAGGAGGGAAGGCTGCCGTTCAGTGGGGTCGGGGGCTGCACAAAGCAAGGCCACGAAGCAAGCCAGACAGTGCTTCCAATGTGTCCTTACCTGTCAAGGGCTGGCTGAGCTCCGCCTGCACTTTACCCTTCGCTGATCCTTCCAGAGGTAAACCTCTGTCCCCTTTGTAGAGTTTCGGTTTAAATGGAGAATCTTTCTCTTTACCTTTTGATCCTTTAGGCCGGCCTGCTTGCTTCTTCTTGGATTTGCCATCCCCCTTCACACCCAGTAGTGGATGGACTTCTGTAAAAGGAGAGGCACGGAAAGGACTCCACACGCCACCCGAGCACATGCGTGCCACCTCCCCTGACAGAGGCGTGCCCTTACACCCTGGGACGAAGGGTTCTTTGCCTTTTCATTATGAAACTACCAGGAGAGGGCTGGAGAGCGAACGCAAAGGGCTGATGAGCACAAGCCCTGTTGGCTGAAAGCCCAAATTCAATCCCCAGTGCCTCAGGCTGCCAGGGCAACCCCAGCAGGGCGAGAGTGCGCCCCTCACACACCAGGTGTGGCCAAAAGCTAAGCTAAGAAACAGAAAACTACGAGAGTGGTCACTAAGTGAAACACAGCTGCTTGGCCCAAGGACACATGTGGCCTACAGGGTTTCCACCAGGACAGAAGCTCCAGATTGAAAAAGGAGCTCAAAGGGTCACTGGTATGAATAATCACAGCAAGACAGGAGTCAGACACGCACACCAGAATGTAGTCAAAAAGGATACTCAATTTTCTCCTTCGAGGGGCCGGGAGGGTGGCATGCGTGGGTGTAGGCGGTTGAGTCACACTTGGCAGTGCTCAGGGGTGTGGTGCTGGAGACTGAGCCAGGGCTGGCTGCACGCAAGGCAGGTGATGCAACCCCTGTAGTATCTCTCTGGCCCCCTCAATTTTCTTTTCTGTCCGACTATAAAGAAATTTTCAGTTGACCTAAAAATTAGCAAAAGCGGGCTAAAGAGATAGCACAGGGGAATTAAGGCACTTGCCTTGCAAGCAGTTCAAATCCCTGGTACCACACATGGTCCCTGAGCACCACCAGGAGTGATCACTGAGCAAAGAGCCAAGAATAAGCCCTGAGCACCAGTAGGGGCTGTGAAAAATAATTCAGCTGTACTTGGCTAAAAAATGTAAGATGTCCAAAAGTGCATGCACACACACACTCATAGGATAACAAGATTTCCAGATGTGATCACACACACACACACACACACACACACACACACACACACACACACACACACACACACACACGAACGACTTCCAGATGTGGTAACAAGGCTTATTACCTTATTGTAAAGGCAAAAAAAATAAAGATTGTTCAGGTGTGAGCAGCATATTGTCACTCAATGACATCACTCTATGGGGTAAGAGAAAAGAATGGCAGAAACAAACTCAGAGGCAAAAGTCAGAAATATGAAAGTGTTCCATTCTAGGCAAAGCAGTAAAAGACAGAACTCCCCCACTTTAAAAGAGAAGTGGGGGCTGGAGAGAAAGCATGCAGCTGACCAGGTTCTGTCCCCAGCACCCTATATGGTACCTGACCTGCCAGGAGTGATCCCTGAGCAAAGAGCCAGGAGTGAACTCCGAGTACCACTGGGTGTGGCCCAAAAATTTTTTTAAAAAAAAGGAAAAAAGAGAGAGAAATGAAAGCAGATAACACCCAAACAGGGTCAAGGTAAAAATTTCAGCCTCCCTCATCACCCAAACAGTAAACTATCAGGCAGAGTGGCAGCTGAAGAATGAAAGCGTGTTCGCAGACAACAGCTCTTACCATCATTTGGTACTCCTTGAAGTTCTATATTGGTTGTTTTGGGTTTCTTCTTGGGTGGCTGGGAGCCATCTGCTGAAGACTGCCTCTTCTTCTCTGAACTGGCCCCTTCATCCATCAGGGAGGTTTGGACCGCATCTGGCGGAGGGCCATAAGGATTTTCTTCTGGATCTTCTACCTCAGGGGCAATGGGTAAATATAATAGAGCCTTTGAATCTTCCAGCTCTTCATCACTATTTGGAACAGGGTCAGACAAGGGATTGGAAAAAAGAGGAGACAGTTGCTTAAACCATGAACCCTTCCTCTTGGGCAAAATCACCTATACTAGCCATAAGCAACAGGCAGGGATCTAGAACTATGAGAGAAACAAGAGTGAAAGGAAGTTTGCCACGATTGCTAAAATCCGTAGTAAAACACAATGGTATCAATGAATGATGCTCAGTTCTGACTGACTTTGAGAAGGGAAGGATTTCTTGTACACCACACAACAGAGCTCTCTCTCAATGAATACGCAGAGGAGGAGGGGGCATCTCGAGGGCCTCTCTGGCAGTCCTCACCTGCTACAGAAGGCAGCGATAGGGTCCACACTGGTGACATCCACTTCTTCATCCTCAGCAGCATCTGCCCCTGCAGGACAGTAAGGTAGGGAAAGAAATGGAAGACTATTTTTGGGTACAGGTTGATGATTTTCATAATGGGATGCAGGACGAAGATAAAAAAAATAAATAAACACTTCATTTTAACCATCTGACAAATAGGTACTGAATTTCCACAACACACTGAACCGGTTCCTCTATGAAAGATTCACAGTCTAACTGGCAAGGGATCCTTTCAACCCACTTACAGTTAGCAAGGCTTACACACACTATGCTAAGGGCAGGGATGGACTAACGAGTTTGGGTGCAGTGTGGGAAGGTGTGACGGTCCAGCAAGACCAGTGAACACTGAACATCTTAATCCCTAGTGGTCTTGAAGAAATTATTAGGCATTTCTTGCAAGTTGGCAGCTGCAAGAAAAGTGCTCTGACCCCGCCTTTTTTTTTTCTTTTTTGGGTCACATCCGGAGTTGCACAGGGGTTACTCCTGGGACTCTGCACTCAGGAATTACCACTGGCGGTGCTCAGGGGACCATATGGGATTCTGGGAATCGAAGCCAGGTGGGCCGTGTGCAAGGCAAATGCCCTACCCACTGTGCTATTGCTCCAGCCCCTCTATGTATATATTTTTATATAGCACTAACTCCTAGAACCATATTAGTGTCTCACACATCCACCTGGTATCAATCAAGTAAGGCCCAGCACTTTCAGGCTGGAAAGAGTCTGAAGCCCAATTCCCCAATCCCAAGCACCATCAAGTGGCCCGGCAGTCAATGACATGTGGTCATCATTTACTGACCCTGCCAACTGGGCAAATTAAGCATCATACACAAGTCCTATTTGATATAAAGTCTTGTATAAGCCACCAGAGGCAGAAAGTCACAATATTAACGCTCAAGGAGCATTCAGAACAGAAGACAACCCTAACAGTGAGGGGCTGGGTGTCATTCAAGAGGAACAGCACATGCCCTGCACACACAGGCCCAAGAATCTACTGTCTCAGATATCACTTGTCCAGGTGGCTCCTAGCAGCATCAGATAAGGCCCCAACAATTAAAGGAAAAAAATCAGAGCCAGGATGATGGAACAGAGTGAGTAGGGTGCTTGCTGGCCTTGCACTTGACCAACCACACCATATGGTCCCCCAAGTCCACTAGGAATAACCCCTAAACACAGAGCCCAAAGAACCTCTGGGTGTGCCCCAAAAACCAAAGAAAAAACTTTAAAAAGAAAAAAAACTGTGTATGATGATAAATAAAATAACACACTCATTTTGGCCTGGCACTACACTAAATGCTTAACGGAAGTGATCTCCGTGACGCCCCAAGACACTGCAGGGCAGGTTCTATTACCATCTGACTGATAAGTGAGAAAACTGCAGTTTAAGGAATGGGGGGCGGAGAGGACCCTAGTGGAGAGTGTGGTGCTGAATCGTTGTATGCACGAAACCCTATTATTAATAGTATCGCGAATCTATAAAGAAAAATGAAAAATGAGAAATGAGAACAAGCTTGTGTGTGTGTGCGTGTGTGCGTGTGTATTCAAGCACTAGTCAGGGATGGGGAGGGGGTCGACAGGATATGGGTGTCTCACTATGTGCGGAGCCTGAACCCTTATTTAATCATGAAAAGAGATCTGGGAACAGAAGAACACGCTGAGAGTTGCCTGAATTCCTGTAATACCCAAGTAAGCCCTTAAGTCACTGAAGACTCTCAAAGTTTAAAATTGTGAAGCTTCATTTAAAAAGTCACAAGGGTCAGAGTGATAATATAAATTTTTTTTTAAAAAAAAAGGCAGGGGCAGAGCACTTTTCTTGCAGCTGCCAACCTGGGTTCAATCCCTGGCATCCCATATGATCCCCCAAGCATCACCAGGAGTGATCCCGAGAACAGAGCCAAGAGTCAACCCTGAGCTCCACCAGGTATGGCCCCAAGAAAGAAAGAAAAATAGAACCCCAAGAACCAAGATAAATTTAAGACAAATTAATTTGCAATTGTGAAATGTTACCTGTCTGCTCAGGCTCACTCTTATCTTCATCTTCAATATCAAATTCTGATTCCCTTTCTTCATATTCTACATTTTCATCCAACTCTTTGAAATCTGGAGCAAATGCACTCCAATTTTCCTATACCACAAATAAAATATACATTTAACCATACGGAAACAACAGTCTATAATCCAAACATTATATAAATGAAAGATTTAAGCCTGAGATTTAGAATTCCGAGAAAAAGTTGCAGGTAATAAAAATTATATATTCATAGGTTTCATTTGCGTAACAGGGCTGCTATATTAAACTTCAAGTTACTAACTACACCTCTTCCACAAGTAACTGTCTTGCTGGGCCACAGAGATACCTTAATGGGTTGGGACGCAGAAGGCCTGGGCAGATCCCTAGCAGCGCCTGGTCCCTGAGCACTGCAAGGAACAACTTGGAACACCAAGCCATGAGCAGCCTCTGAGCATCAGCAGGTAAGGCTCAAAAACCAAAATATAAAAAAAGTCTTCTTTAATCTTTGAAGATGCAATGCTGAAGTAAACCATTAAATTTTTCTTATCATACCATTATACATATAATTAAAGGTGCTAAAGATAAAACTAAGATACAGAACAAAAACTGAGAGCCAGGGAATGAAGGGGGTAGGGTGCCCGCCTTGAATACAACCAACCCAGGCTCAATCCCCACATAGATTATACTGCATATAATCGGTGTGGCTCCCAGACAACAAAACAAAAAACAGAAACTGAGCTGAAAATAAGAAACATAAAAATATTTCTCAGATATAAGGAATAGAAAAATATTGCAGGAAGACACCTGACTTTCTCTCTCCAAACAAAGATAGGAATGGGACAGAGCAAGAGCTCCAAGACCTGGAGCCCTTTGAGCTCATGGACCCCTGAGCTTCACCAGGAGCAACCCCCTCCCCCCGAAACTTGTGGGGTGTGGCTCCTAAATGCATACCCCTTACTAACTCCCCCGAAAAAGCAGAGACAAAACAGAGCTAGAAAATCAGCTTTAGAACAAACCCTTCCCACTAAAATAAGGCAGAGCCTCTTAAACCTCCACAACTGGTTATAAAACAATGTTGTTCAATTGAAAAAATGTGAAAAATAAAAAGAATTACTAAACTCTCTAGACAAAAGAAAAAAAAAAACAACTAGTAAAACTGTATGCAATGAAACGACCTAAGTAGGCAACATGGATCACATACAAGAAAATAAGGCAGCTTTAGCTTACTACTTTTGAGACTCTTTAATAAAAATCTATTTAGTTTCAAAGCAATTAAACCAGAAGCATACTTACTACTTGATTTTGTGCCCAGATAGATACTACTCCACTAGAAATGGATGCTATGATGGGTCGGACAGGATGCCACTAAATTTTAATGAAGAAAAGAAAAACAGTCCTAAAAATGGATCCAAGATTTTCTGTACAAGCAACAACGAAAGCCTCTCTTCCCACTCACAGCGACATCCAAGAGCAGCTCCCCTCTGGTCCCATGCAGGATCTTCACCAGGTTGCCGATGCTCTTCTCCCAGATATACAAGGCGTGCTGCCGGGCGGAGCCTGCCACTATGTATTCTCCGTCCCCCGAAAAACAGCACTTCTTCCATGGCGTCCTAGAGGACAAGGGAAGATACAGGCATCGCTGGAGCCTGAGCCCGACTCGTGAACGATCCCGTGTCCTTCTGAGCTGGGAGGCAGACATACCTGTTTACCAAATCCTGCAGCTTCTGCATGGGCTCAGGCTCCCCATCTCTCCCACAGGTTAAGATTTCTCTGCCATCATAAACCCTGATGATTCGGTCGGCTGTGTTAATTAAAAAGCAACTACAAAAAAGAACATAAAAATCAACAGCAGAGCTCATAAATATGTTCCTGTTAACATTTTCTGTTATTACACTTACTTAGAGCCATCTAATAAAACAAGACTATGTCTGGGAGAGATTAAAGTTCTCAGTAATGTACTGGATACACATATATCAATTTAAGTATCTTCTAAACCAAAATATAATTTGAAGTGAAATTATGTTCTTACTACAGATCCTAGAATTCTATATGCACAAACTAATCATTAGCTTCAGAGCATCTGACTGAGATCCGTACCCTCTGAACTGAAATTCACCTGCCAAATTCACAAGCTTAGATATAGATTTTCTGACCTGTTCTATACACAATGAGAAATTAGCCGTTAATAAATGCATGAGTTGATAAACAGAATGCTACTTTAATATCCAAATGTTAGGGTCAAGTATATGGCTCAAGTGGTAAAACACATGTCTTACAGATGGGAGGCCCTGGGTTCAGTTCCTGGGATTCCCCCTTCAACCTCCCCACCCGGCCCCCTGCCACCTCCCCCGCAGCCCAGCCAAAAAAAAAAAGGTAAAAAAGAAAAAGAAAAAGAAAAAAAAAGGTAAAGCCAAAAAGGTCCAGAGGCTTGCATTAATTGTTTAAAAAGGAAAGTTTTTAAAAAAACAGTAAGACAATATGCATAAAAACTGCAAATCTCAATGTCTTTTTGCAGTCTATAAACTTCTAAAACTGTCTCTAAGAAGGTCTTACTCACCTCCCCTTCCGGGCAAACTCTATTGACTTAATGGCCGTGGTATTGCTCGTTCCAGTTGTTACTCTGAAGGAAGCAACAAGATCCTGAGAATCTGTTTTTAGGACCAAAATCTAAAGTTTAAAGGAGGAGAAAAATGTAAGCATGCTGATAACTTAGTCATTAGATTTGGCTTCTGTTCCTAAATCTGGGCAAAAATATGAAAATCTCTGTCCCATGTATTCAACTGATTTTCCCCTCAAGACCGAGGAGCGCGTCCTACTCAATTCTTCAAAGACCGCGTTCAGGGCTGGAGAGCGAGGGCCAAGGGCTGTGGATGCTCTGCATGCAGGAGGCCCAGACCTGATCCCTGGCAAAGGCCTCCCAACCACCCCCAGGAGTAAAGTCCTGGCAGAGGCAGGAGTGGCCCCCAGTACTAACGGGTGTGGCCCAGAAGCCAAGTAAAACAAAATGTTTAGTGTTCCAGCAATCAGAAAGTGGAAGGTACCACGGGTCTATCACTAGGTGGCTAAACAAAGTGTGAGGTACAATAGAAAGCAGGAAGTGCTGAAAGGTACCACAGCAAAGAGGAACCCTGATGACACTATGCCAACAAAACCAGTAATAAAAGTCACAAAACAGCCAATGCTTTCGGAGTCTATTAATATGTAGTATTAAAGTGGCCAAATACTTGCAGAGAAAGTGAGATGACAGGTGCCAGGGTGGGAGGGAGGCCGTGGGGACTGCTGGTGTCTGCCAGGGGTGCAGACGTAGCAACGGGAGGAAGGAGCCCTGGAGACAGCCAGGGGGGATGGTGCCCGACGAGGCGCTGGCCTGACCAAGTCTACTTAGGAAGGCTAAAATGGTGCGTTATTTTTTGAAGGGACTTGTGGAGGATGCTCAGGAGGCCTCAGAACCACTTCTGGCCAAAGTCTGCGGCTGTGCAGGGTGGACAACTCAGGCCCTTCAACAACCGGAAATGCTTGTGTACTCCTGCCTGCTAAGCTACTTCTCTAACGCTTGTGATTTTTCTTTAAAGCTCTAAAATAGTGATGTGAGAGAGACAGAGATAGAGAGAGAAAGAGAAGTGTCTGCCATTGAGGCAGGCTGGGGGGTGAGGTGATGGGAGGGAAACTGGGGACACTGGTGCTGGGAAATAAATGTACACTGATGGAGGGATGGGTGTTGGAATATTGTATGACTGAAACTTATGAATAGGTTTGTAAGGGTCTATCTCACAACGATTCAACTAAAAAGTAAAGAAATATTTTTTAATGAAAATAGTCATGCAATTATACTATTTAAACAGCGTAAAAGTGCCCCAGTCAAACCAGAAAAAAGTCAAGGTGATCTAACAGAACTTAAGTAACACCTTGAAAGTTTACCTACTGGGGTGGGAGTGACAGTACTTGTGCATAGTCAACCAGGATTAATCCCCCAACACTTGATCCCCAAGTCCCTGAGCACAGAGCCAGGAGTAAGCGCTGAGTGGGGTGCAGCCAAAAAATAAATAAATAAAAGAAGAAGAAAAGTGCACCTAGCCTGACCTCTGACTGGATAGGCCAGGCTGAACTGGCTCCTACGTACTGACCAAGTTGGAGGGTATTTTCACACAGTATGCCACTGATACGGTGATCCCAGAGTTTATGACTCAGTGAAGGCTGCACTCTACGACCATGCGGGAAAGGTCCTTCCATTCTGTTCTAAGTCAAACAGCCTCTGACGTCTCTAAACCCACAGCATAGACAGCGTTACCGAGGCAAGAGAGAGAGCTAGGCTGTCCCTGCCACAGGCAGGATGCGAGTTCAGTCTAGAGGCAACAGAAATTCTCCAGGAGGAAGAATAAGCAAATGTGCCAATGCCCGGGGCCCCGGCCGCCGACTTCACCAGCTCTGCCACATCTCGGCTTACCTTGCCTTTTGCATTGCCCGTATAGATATATTCCCCTCGCCTATCAAAAGACGCAACCACATTCAAATCGGAGTCATCGTCCACAGGCAGAACGACGTGTCTGGAATCTGAAAGGGTCAACATGACAGGAGCAGATTTCATGGGACACACCAGAACCTTGTTCCTGTTTGAAGATAGGAATAGGACACTGGCTATTGCTTTGCTATCGGAAGCCCCGTGCCCCAATTCCAGGCCACCACCCTCACCAATACACTCCAGTCCAGGGAGCTGTGACCCTAACACAAGGAAAACCCCAAATCTAAATGTCAGTAAAAGGGAGATGACTAAGAAAACCGGCAGACAAAAATTTAACAATACTTTTAAATGATGATGTAGTAAACCAATAAAATGTAACATAAAGTGAAAAAGCAAAATATTGGGACTGGAGAGCTAGCTAATACTGTGAGTAAGGCGCTTGCCCTATCGACCCCAAAGCAGACCTGGGGTCAATCCCTAGCACCATATACGGTCCCCTGAGCCCTACCGGAAGTGACTCGTAAGCACAGAGCCAAGAGTAAACTCTGAGTACTGTGGAGTATGGCTCAAAAACAAAACAAGAGTGAAATATCAATATTACATAGAAAGTACACAGTATGTATTTCTAATTTAGTCAAGAGCATTATGAGCTATGAAACACCATATAATGAGCTCAGAGAATTTAAAGAGAACCCTGAGACATAAAAAAGATAAATCCTGGCAATGGAAGATTAGGTAGCTCTTTTTCCCAAATATGTTCTTCCAAAATTTTATATACATATATATGTATATATACATATACATATGCGTGTATATATGTAGACAGGAGCAATAAGACAGTGAGTACAGCGTTTGCCTTGCAGGCGGCTGACCCAGGTTCAATTCCTTTGTCTCTCTTGGAAAGCCCAGCAAGCTACCGAGAGTATCCCACCTGCACGGCAGAGCCTGGTAAGCTCCCATTGGTGTATTCCATAAGCCAAAAACAGTAACAAGTCTCACAATGGAGACATTACTGGTGCCTGCTTGAGCAAATTGATGAACAACGGGACAACAGTGCTACAGTGCTACATATATATATATATATCTGTGTGTATGTGTGTATATATATATATATATACATATATATATATATATTTTTTTTTTTTTTAAATCATTGCTCGTTTGGGGGAACACACTCAGCAATGCTCAGGGCTCATTCCTGGCTCTCAGCTAAGAACCATTCCTAGTGGTTTGAGGGTCCATAGGGGGTGTCAGGGACTGGACCAGGGCTGGCCACATGCACGGTAGATGCCCTATCGGTTGTACTATCCCTTTGGCGCCTCTCAAATGTATGTGAGTAGTGAGCAGTTTCCCCTGACTAAAGAAACTGAAAATGGGGGTGAGGGCTGGAACGCATGCTCCACATCCTGCAGTCCAAGATTTGGTCCCCCACACTGCCTGATCCCTGAGCACTGCTGCATGTGGGCCCCAAACAAAAATCAGAAATTCAAAATAATCTAGTGGTGCCACAGACTTACTCCTGGTTCTGTGCTCAGGGATCACTCCTAGGATCTGACCAGAGAACCATATGCAATGCTGAGGAGTCAAACTGGGGTTCGCCACATGCAAGACAAATACCTTAGCCTCTACACTGTCCCTGGGCCCCCGTACTCTCTTTAAAAGGGATTCAGGCATGGGCAGAGCAAGAGCTCAAGGGGCTTAGCTTCAGTTCAATCTCCGGACTGCTGCAGTGATTCCCCTAAACACAAAGCAGAGAACAGCAATCCCAGCCCAGCACAGCCCACCCATCCCCACTGGGAAAAAAAGTGCTATTCAGTAGGAACAACCTTGATAGAAAGATTGTGTATTAAAGATGTGTGCTTTAGCCTTCTCAAGTTTCAAGTGAAGCTCGGGAGACTAAAGATAACTGCATGAACTGACAGCCCACCTCTAAGGAATAGCTCGAATTAAACTTACTGGTCTCGCGGATGATACTGGACTTTCAGGATGGGTGAAGGGAAGCGGAACCTCTGGTCACAGTCTCCTGAGAGGACATCCCACTGCGACACGATGTTGTCCGTGGAGGCGCTCACGAGCTTGTGGCCATCTCGGCTCCAGCTGAGGAGAAAGGACAGCATGGTCAAGGGGTCCAGACTCAGGCGCCGTGAGCACAGCTCTCCGTCCAAGCGCGCCACAACATTTTTTTTTTTTCATGAAGAGCCGCACCCTGGTTGTGTGGGTCAGTAATGGTGCCTTTTCATATATGCACAATCTCACAGCAAGCAGTCCAAGGAGTGAGAAGACTATTTCCACAATTTTTCGGTAACTAGTAAACCAAAGCTTTGAAGTTCAAAGTAACACTGCGAGTGGTTTTTGTGAAAAGCCCAGAAGCCTAGACATTTTAGGGTTGCCCTTACATGCTGATTTAACAAAACACAGGGTTTCATTTTTTTTTTTTCTTTGAGGGCAGAAGCTGGTCCAGAAATGCCGCGTCACTGTTAGTGGGACAGAATCCTTCCATGTGTAGCAGCATCAACAAAGTGAGAAAAGAAAGTATCCGCTGAAATGAAGACAGGATTCAATTCCTCCTGCTCAGGACAGCTCACCACCCTGGCCATCAAATATAAAACAAAAAACAGTCTGGACAGTAGAAGCCATCCTGGCCCAGGGCAGCGGCCCCAGGACACAGCCCCCGAAGGTCCTGGGCTTTGCTTTTTGCCCAGGAAGCACAGAGAGGGCCACCCAGTAAGGCCGAGGGCACAACACAGTGGTCCTTGGGAGTCTGTGTTTTCCTGCTGAGGACCAGGATAAGGCAGCCCAGGAGACAGATACTACCCCAGCAACCCCCCAGAAAAAACCTGCAATGCCCACCTCCATGGCAATCAACAAGGTGGGAAGGAGGGTGAGGGTTCCACACCTGCCCAGGCAGGATAAGGCCACCACCTGCCGTGGGGTAGCTGGATCTGAGAAGGTGCAGGGAGAACCCAAATTTCAGAGCCCCTTGTAGTAAGGAAGTGATAAGGAGGCTCTCCGGGGAGCAAGACAGGCACATGGCTCTTCTCGGTCAGAACAGTACCCGCCTCGCGGGCAGAGTGGAGCCACCAGGACCCCAGCCTCTGGGCACGACAAAGCCCTGTGGACGTCTGAATTTCCAGTCCACCTGGCAATAACTGGAAAATATCCATCCTTAGCTCCTGGCCAGAGGAGGCCAGCTGGAACAGAAGGTGCATATAGGGGCTAGAGTGATAGCACAGTGGGTAGGGAATTTGCCTTGCACGCAGCCGACCCGGGTTCGATTCCCAGCATCCCATACGGTCCCCTGAGCACTGCCAGGGGTAATTCCTGAGTGCAGAGCCAGGAGTGACCCCTGTGCATCGCCGGGTGTGACCCCCCCACAAAAAAAAAAAAGAAGGTGCATGTAAGCTCTCAGAACACACCTCCCAAAGCATCCAGATCCTAAAAGCCACTTATCAGCCCAGAAACAAAGGAAATTCAGTTTGACTGAGGAAAGACAGATAACAACATAGAGATGACAAAGATGTTCAAGTGATCTGACAAGGATTTTATAGCAAAAATAAAAATGCTTCAGTGAACAGTAACAAAACATGCCTGAAATGAAAAACAAAAACACAGTCTCAGCAAGGACTAGAAAACAAAGGGAGAAAAAACTAATTTTAAAACTGAGAAATCTGGGGCGGAGCAATAGCATGGCAGATAGGGCATTTGCCTTGTACGAAGCTCACCTGGATTTAATTCCCAGCATCCCACAAGTCCCCCTAGCCTGCCAGGAATGATCCCTGAGCACAGAGCCAGGAGTAAGCCCTGAGCTCAGAGCCAGGAGAAAGCCCTAAGCACCGCCAGGTTTGGGGTATAGCCCAATAAAGCAAAACTGAAAACGAAAACACCTGAGAGATCTTGACTAGAAAATGAAACTCAAAAGTGCGTAGTGTAGCCAATGGAAAATAAAGAGGACAAATCGGTGAACCGGAAATCAGAACAGAAGCCATCCAATGTGAAATGGCTGCAAGAAAATAAAGCGGAAAAAAGGCTCAGAGCTTAGGGGCCTGGAGGATTCTATAAAGCAAAATGTGTGAACAAAATCCTGGAAGTCGGGACCAGAGCGATAGTACAGCAGGTAAGGCATTTGCCTTGCATGCAGCCAACCCAGGTTCAATCCCCGACATCCCATATGGTCCACCAAGAACCACCAGGAGTAATTCCTGAGCGCAGAGACAGGAGTAACCCCTGAGCATTGCTGGATGTGTTCCAAAGAGGAAAAAGAAAAATTCCTGGAAGTGGAGGGAGGTTTCTTTAAAGCAGATGAAATAATGGCTGCACTATATCACTTTCCACTGTCATCCCTTTGCTCATCAATTTGCTCGAGCGGGCACCAGTAACACCTCCATTGTGGGACTTGTTGTTACTGTTTTTTTTTTTTTTTTGGCATATTGAATACACCACGGGTAGCTTGCCAGGCTCTGCCGTGCGGGCGGTATACTCTCAGTAGTTTGCCGGGCTCTCCGAGAGGGATGAAGGAATCAAACCTGGGTCGGCCGTGTGCAAGGCAAATGCCTATCGCTCCAGCCCCACCAGCCCAGCTTTGATCTCTGGCACCCCATATGGTCCCCTAAGCCTGCCAAGAGTGATCCTTAAGTGCAGAATCAGGAGTAAAACCTGGGCATTGCCAAGTGTGGCCTAGAAACAATAAATAAACAAATATCCACAGTGAAATAATGATCAGCCACCATTAATCCTTACCATTTAACTCTTATTTAGCATATTAATATTAAAAATTTCTGGAGTTGGAGAGATAGTATAGCCAGGTAGAGCACTTGCCTTACACTTGGCTGACCCAGGTTCAATCCCCAGCATCCCACACGGGTCCCAAGCACCAGCAGGAGTCATTCCTGACTATTAACCCCTGAATATCACCAGGTGTGGCCCAAGAATCAAAAAAAGTAATTAAAAATTTCTTACCACAGAGAACAGACTGGATGGATGTGTGCACTGATTATTTTAGCAATGCCTCTTGTCAAGAAATCCCAGATGACAATTCGACCGTCATTGCAGCCAACCGCCAGCAGCGTGCCCCACCGGTTAAAGGTGCAGGTCAGGGCCATGCTGATACAATCCAAGGTCCCATCAGCTTCCTGAAAGTCAACGTGGACACAATGACAAAGTAATACCCAGGCATCCGAATCATTTCTTAAAGATCTCTACTACCACACTTCCCTTGAATTTAAATAAAAATGTACACTAAAATAATTTCTTTTCTTATGCTTAGCAAAAATGAGAAAGTGTTTATAAGAAGAGAGAATTTTTGGAAACAATTACCACCAGCCCCTTACATTGCTACTGTAACTTTGCACAAACACTGTGGAAGCAACCAGGCAACATATTGGCCAAGTTCATTAACAGAGTTGCCTTAGGGCCAGAGACAGTACAGCAGATAAGGCACAAGCCTTCCACACCACTGACCCATGGTCAGTATGGTCAGTGGTGTGGCACACATGGTCCCCCAAAATTGGTCCCAGAGTCAAGGGGACTTTCAGGGCCCAGAGATGGCAGCAAGTTATTATGTTCTGAAAAAAAAATCATAAAAATTAATGTTCTTACCTCTGGATAATTCTGCCCAAAGGACTCTGCAACAAAACAGAGAAAGAGTTGAAGGACCAAGTGCACGGGCAGCTGAGCCTGAAGCCTCCACCCCACCCGGGACAGAGCTGCCCTCAGCCTCCTGCCCAGGGGCAGACATGCCCGTGGGCAGGAGCACCATTAAGGCACCCGTGAAGAGCCAAACAATGAGGAGCCAGAGAGGCAATACGCCAGCACCTGGCATGAGGCCAACCCTGGGGCCACCAAAGCTTGATTCCCAGCACACAAGGTCCCCGGAGCAAGGGGAGTGACTCCTGCGCACACAGCCCCAACCCCTAAAAACTGTAGCAAAGCTCCCTCTTCTCAGAACAGAAAACTGTTTTACAAAGCAGTTACTTTCCAGAGTGGCAGAGCCAGAGAGACCTCACAGGGCAGTTTAGGCGCCCACTCAACCAGCACTGCCAGCCCCCGCGGGGACACAGCGCTCGGGAGAAACCCTCTCCTCCTGCTGGCCCTCTAGCCCAACCCGGCAGCTCTGCCCGCCGCCCCGCTCGCTGCCCATCGCACCACTGCCCGCCGCCCCACTGCCCATCGCACCACTATCCACTACCCTGCTGCCCATCACAACACTGTCCACTACCCCACTGCCCATCACACTATTGCCCGCCTCCCCACTGCCCATCACACCACTGCCCACTACCCCTCTGCCCATCACACCACTGCCCTCTACCCCGCTGCCTGAACCACAAACACAAGAAAGTGGCTCTGCAGATTTGGCATCCAATTAAGCTCTATTCTGGTTTGTTTATCTGCCTCACCCAAGTGTTGCTCAGGGCACCATCCTAGTTGGACCTCCACCCCTTACGCTTGGTGCGGAGTCTTTAAAAGAAGTTTTAATAAATTAATTTAAGTCTGAAAATCAGTTTTATCATTTCTTTATTAAAATTAATGAGGAGGGGCCAGAGAGATAGTACAGTGGATAAGGCACTTGCCTTGCATGCAGCCAACCTGGGTTCTGCCCCCAGCACTACAGTGGCCCCCCCCCCAAGCCCACAGGAGTGATGCCGAGGCCGAGCCAGAAGTCCTGAGCACCGCCAGGGGCAGCCCAATCCCACCCCCCCCCCCCCGCCCCAAATTTAATAGAAAACTACAGTAAAATTTTAAATCACAAAACTCAGGCCCAAGAGCTAACAAAGAATATAAAAATAAAGGAAGTATAGTTTTTTAATGTAGAAACCGTTCTGAGGTCACACCCAGCACTGTGCCCTGGCAGTGCCCAGGAGAGCCTGCCATACCAGCAGGGAATCTGGGTCTCCTGCATATGAAGTCTAGCTCAGCCTTTCTATCACTCCTGCCCCGAAACACTTGACTTGGGACTGGAGACATTACAGGGGTGGGTTAAGGCACGTGCCTGGCATGCAGGTGAGCCTGGATTGATATCTGGCACTGCATATTCCCCAAGAACACCAACAGGAGTGACCACTGGGCAGAGCCAGTAGCCGCTGAGCACTGCAGGTGTGGCCTACCCACCTTCCCTCCCTAAAGCAGAACATCCTACAAGAAAAATCTATCAAAGACTTAGAAAACATCTGCAACAGATGACTGAGGAGTTGATACCTGCATTATGAAGAAATGTATATACTGAAATAACGAAGAACATGAATGATCAAGTCAAAAAACACAGGTGGGGCTAAAGAAATAGCACAGCAGGTAGGGCGTTTGCCTTGCACACAGCTGACCCGGGTTCGATCCCCAGCATCCCATATGGTCCCCCGAGCACCGCCAGGAGTAATTCCTGAGTGCAGAGCCAGGAGTAACCCCTGTGCATCGCCAGGTGTGACCCAAAAAGCCAAAAAAAAAAAAAAAAAAAAACACAGGTGGCCACTAAGCAAAAGATTGATTAAACTCAGGCACAGTCAAAGAAATGGACATAAAATGAAAAAAAATGTCATTTCACCCCTCAGGAAAATAGAAAGTATAGCTGGGCCACACTCTGCAGTTAGGGCTTACTCCTGGCTCTGTGCTCAGGGATCACTTCTGGCAAGCTCGGGAAACCATACAAGACACGGGAATTGAACCCAGGTCTACTGTGTGCAAGGAAAGTACCCTATAAGCTATACTATCGCTCTGGCACCAGACCTTTTGTCTCAATTCGTTAGTAAGCAGTGGTGAGTAATACAGTATTTGTGCAAGCTCAGAATATTTTTTCTTTTTTGGTGGGATCCTTTCAAGCAATGCTCCGGGATCCAAGAGCCATTCCCAGTAACACCTGACCAACCCAGTGAAGGGTTAGTGCAACTTGGGAGGTCCCCAAGCATGGCTGGAAGCTTGCCATGCTGAGCAGCGCCCGGAGGCCTCCAAGTCTACACCAAGTGGTGCTGGGAAGAGGGACACCAATGCCAGGATCAAACCTGAGTCTCTGAGTATGCAAGGCACAAACTCCAGCCCTCTGAGGCAACTCCCCTGTCCAACAAGTTATTTTTATAGATTACACTAAAACTGGATGTCTCAGCGGACAATAAGCTTTTAAAAAAATATAACATACAATTCTGAGAAACTCAGTTATTTTGAGGGCCAGAGAATTAACACAGCAGGTATGGTGCTGGCCTTGCATGCGGCTGGTCCGAGTTCAATCTCCAATATTACATACAGTCCTCCAAGCCTTCCAGGAGTAAGCCCTGAGCACCACTGGGTGGGGTCCAAAATCCAAACTAAGTAAGTTTGAGGGTGGGCGAGCACATGCTTCCCATGCAAGAGGATCAATGGGATGCCAGTGATCAAAACCTGGTGGGCCATGTGCAAGGCTCTTGCCCCTGGTTTTTTACAGGGGGAGTGGCAAGGTGCCTGGCAGTGCTCAGGAGTGACCCCTAGTGGTGCCAGGAAAAGAAACAGGTCCAGAGGCATGGAAAGCAAAAAAGCCTTCTCCCCAGAGAACTATTTCTCCACCCTCCACCCTCCACCCCCTCCCATTAACTTTAGTTCCCCGAGCTGGACCCATAGTACAGCAGGGAGGGCATTTGCCTTGCATTTGGCAGACCCAGGTTCAATCCCCAGCATCCCATATGATCCCCAAGCACTGCCAGGAGTAATTCCTGAGTGTGAGTGCAGAGCCAGGAGTAACCCCTGTGCATGGTCGGGTGTAACCCCCCAATAAAGGAAAAAACCAAAAACAACCAACTCTAGTTCCTGTGCTTGCTGCCAACACAGCAAAAGCTAATGAATCTAATGAAATGGTTTACACATATGCGACAGGTGAGAAACCCAGTTGAGTGTTTGAGCACAATACTAGAAACTGCAATGACAAAGGGAAGGGAACAAAGGTGGTTGCAGAAGTAAAACTGGTATTTTGATTGTCCACAATAAGAACACATCACCAGGGCCGGAGAGACAGCATAGTGGGTAGGAGGCTTACATGCAAATGACCGGGTCTGATCAACCCCTAAGGTCTCGGAGCCCACCTCCAGTGATCTCTGAGCAGAGTCACCAGTAAGCCCAGAGCACTGCCAAGTGCAGGCCTTGTCACTCCAGGAAAAAAAAAAGAACACACTATCAATCCTTGCTTCCTCGCTATCATCATCCCATCGAGTATTTTCCACAAACACATCACTTTTGCTCTTGTTGTTATTTTAAATACAGCCTTTCTTCTAAAACTCGAGTCCCTTCCATAGAGACTTATGACTTTCAGACCCAGTTTTTTTTTAAATTGCCCATCCTGACAATGCTAAATATTCTTCCAAGTGTCACCTTTGCGAATGTTCATATAGTTAAAAGAAAGAACCCTCTCCTATGACTCTGCCTCTCTTCCTCGACACAAAGACCATCTGTGCTCAATTTCTTGCGGGTTTTTTATTTGTTTGTTTTGGGATCAAACCCAGCAGTGTTCAGTGTATACTCTGGTCTCTGTGCTCAGGGATCACTCCTGGCAGGGCTGGAGGGACCATAAATGGTACCAGGGACTGATCCCGGGGTGGCAGCATGCAAGGGAAGCTCCTTATCCACTGCTCCAACTCTGTTTCTCAAGTTCCATCTGCTCAACCTCCTTCATGTCATTCCTTCCCATTCCTAGCTCAGCTCTCTATCACTCTAGTCCTCCAAACTTTTCCACACCCTCCAAGACTCAACTACACACTGCTGTCCAACAGATCTATAGAAAACATAATTTTGATGAGGCGCTGAGCTAATCCCCTAACCAAATAGAAAAAGAAAAACTGCAGCTCAAACTGAGCTTCTTACCAGGTCAAATTCCTTACAAAGCACAAACTTCTCAGTGTGGCATTCAGGAGCATCCACAAAATAGACAGCACTAACCCCAACTTCTGGTCTTCCCTTTACTCAGTACCAAACAGGAAAATCCTTTTTGCTTTGTTACCACACCTGGCGAGGTTAATTCTATGTCAAGGATCATTCCCAGCACTGCTTGGGGAAACATATGTGGTACTTGGGATCAAATATGGATCAGCTGAGAGCAACGCAAACACCTTAACCCCCATACTATCTTTTCTGCCCCAAAAGGGAAACATTGGGGGGGGGGGTGAAATGGGAGTGAGAGGGAGGGAGGGCAAGGTCATACACACAGTGATGCTGAGGGGCTACTCCTGGCTCTGTACTCAGGAAGTACTCCTGGTGGGGGCTGGAGAGAAAGTGAAGAAAATGGGGCATTTGCCTTGCACATGGCCACCCAGGTTTGATCCCCATCATCAAATACAGTCCTCCAAGCACCACCATGGGTAATTCCCAAGTGTAGAACAAGGAGTAACCCCTGAGCATTGCCAAGTGTGACACACACACACACACACACAAAAAAAAAAAAAACAGAATACAGGAAAAATAAATAAAAGGGAAAAAGGAATTATTCCTGGCAGTGCTCGGGGGACCACATGGGATACCAGGGATCAAACCTGGGATGGTCTCGTGCAAGGCAAGTGTTCTACCCACTGTGCTATCTCTCCAGTCCAAAAAGGAAAATTCTTTAGCCTTTCTCTCCCTGCTGTCTTAGCTCAAACCCACAGGTAATAAGCAATGTACCTCACCTGCCAATCTTATAATGTATCAATTCAACACTCCGCCCCCTTCATGCAGTTTTTGTTTCTGATTACATTTCTTCCTTAGCACAAAGATACCCATTCACTTCCTAAATGCTCTCAGCATTTGATGATGATTTTAAAGCCACCTCGGTAAAACAATTATTATGGCTATCTGCATAACTTCCTTAATTTCTCTGCTTAACAAAATGACTCTTGGAGGTACCTTTAAATTAATTAAATATGTACATAGGTTTGGGGGCCACACCCAGCCGTGCTCAGGAGTTACCCCTGGCTCTGAACTCAAGGATCACTCCAGGTGATCTCAGGGGACCAGGTAGGGTGCCAGGATTCCAACCCTATACCCAAGACAAGCGGCTTTCTGGCTGCACTATCTCTCTGGCCTTCCTCCCTCCTCCTCCCCCCATTTAGTTATTTATATAGCTCTCGAGCAAGTCCGCATAACTAAAGAACACATTCTTTTCTCTAAGAGTCCTTAGAAACCTCAGACATCTCTAGGCTACCATGCTTTAAATATCGCCTACTGATAAAAGCCTAGAAGGGCTAGTTTTTAATCATCTGGACAGAGAGGAGGGAGCCAAGACTCAAAGAGGATGACAAAAAGCCTCTATAGTCCGCGCTTCAGCGTCTCACACCACATCCCTGGCTCGTCAAGGACCTTTACACAGAAACTCATGAAAGCTGGATGGGTCCAACTATGCCACGTGCCTTCAAGTCGCTACCCTGGAGCCTTTTTTTTTTTTTTTAACTAGTTCAGTGAATGACTGCTCCTGCATCTTCAAGGCATCCCGTGCGTCTAAGAGATTTAACCTATCCAAGCACTGAACCTCCCCCGACCCCGTTCCAAGTCTTCCCAGCTTGCCCGCTCCCTCGGACTCCTTCTTCCAGGGACACGGGTCCTGCTTGCTCTCAGCACTCAGCAGCACCGATGCGCCCTGGAACCCAAACTAAAGTCGCAAACGGTCTTGTCTCCATCACTCCGCGATGGATCTGAGCTGGCCCCGGGGAAAGGCAATGCATTCATTCAGCTGGGGAGGGGAGAGGTGGGGGGTGAGCCTGCAGCGGCGGCGGCTGCTCCATCCCAGGAGCACTCAATGAGCGCCAGCAAGAAGTGTCCGTGAGGTTGCAGCCTGCGTCGCCCCCCCGCGCTGCCCGCCCGAGTTTCTGCTCCTTTCCAGGACCCAGAGCGTTCTCGGAGGGGCAGCCATCGCCCGCCTCACCCAGCAATTCGAGGTTCATCCCTGAGGAATCTTCTCTCCGCGTCTCGGCTCCCGCGACGTAGACTGGTCCGCAACCCGCTTCCAAGACCTGCGTTTAAAGGCGGGGGGGAGGGGGGCGCCGCAAAGAGGCCAGCGCAGGCTCCGGAGAGTTTCTGCTTCCGAGGACCCCGCGGCTTCCGCTTTCTTCCCCCGCCTGCCTTGTTCGTTTCGTGGCGGCTGTCCAAAGAGATGCCTGACCAAAAAGGAAGAAGCAACGCCCTCTGAATCATTTTATTGAGGCATGATTTAAGAGAAAACAATGCTGACACCATGATTCATTGATAATATGCACTAATTTTCAACTTTTCCCCACCGCCGAGCCCCGTAAGTGAGCTATAAATTTTAGGCATGTACTCGGACTACTAGGCTTACACTGTTGTGTGTTCCGCGGCGTGGTCCCGGCGGGCTGCCTCGGGAGTGCTGAAAAGGTTCCGGGAAAAGTCCCAGGGTAGAGCTCGTTTGGGGTTGTGCTGGGTGTTCGGCGATGTATTGATCTGTATGGAGAAGACTCACTCTTACTGGGCAAAGTGTCCACTATTGTAAAGCCGGCGGTTGATGTGATAGAAATGTACAGGAGCACGTGTTAGTGTTTTCTTGCGCCCCGACTGAATGAACTGGAATGCGAAGTTAGGCTGAGCGCCCGGAGCCCCTCCGCACGAAACTGATGCGAAATCTGCAAGCAACGGAGCAGAGCAGCTGGGAACTAACGAGGGACCAATCCTGAGCAAGTAGGTTTCACCCGTGGAGGTTTGTGGACAACTGGAACAGCCTTTCCTCCCTACGAAGAAATAAAGCTCGAACCTTTGCTGCCTCTTCCAGCTCGCGCTAGGTTGAATGTCAGTAATCCCAGTAAATTTAACTCACTTTACTAATTCCACCCCTGCTATATGATATCCTCTGTGCCTGGGCTATTTCAAGTGAGGATGATAATCGTGGGTTTATGGAATTGTAAAAATTAAGTGAGGTGACGTATATTAAAATTTTGGAAGAGCTAGCACCAGCAAATGTTAGCTGTGTTTACAAATAAATTATTTTCTCCTAAATTAAAATTATCTCACTTGTCTGCAGGCCAGTAATTTCCCCACGCTGACCAAATACAGTCATTGAGAATCAAAAATACTGGGCCGTTTTATTGCCTTGTCAAGTCCAAAACATTGCCAAAAATCTTCCAAAATACAAAATACTACCAACGGTAGTATCTGAGAGTTTCTGTGCCACATTCTAACCACTGGTTGTTATCAGTTCTCTCATTGGGCCAGTTGAGTCGGTAGGAAAATGGCACTGTGAACCATTTCTGAAATAATTGAGAAAATACATATATTAAGAAAGAAAACGAGGGAGTCAGCAATAGTACAGCAGGTAAGGTGCTTGCTTTGCATGTGACCAACACCGGTCTATCTCTGGCATCACATACGGTTCCCCGAACTCAGGTGTTAACCCTGAATACTGCCAGGTGTCACCCAAAAGAAAGTGAGTGAGAAAGAAAGAGGAAGGGAGGGAGGAGGATATTTCAGAAGGTACAGTGCTTGCTTGCAGGTACCCTCTGATCTTTCCAACCTGGGAAAGATGTCTGGCAAAACATATGGTCCATGGTCCCCCCAATTCCTCCAGGAGTGATCCCTGAGCACTACCAGATATGATTCCCCAAAAATAAAAAAATACTTTGGGGTAGAACTGGAGTGATAGCACAGAGGGTAGGGAGTTTGCCTTACATGCGGCCAACCCGGGTTCAATTCCCAGCATTCCATATGGTCCCCTGAGCACCACCAGGAGTAATTCCTGAGTCCATGAGCCAGGACTAACCCCTGTGCAACGCCAGGGTTTTGTAACCCAAAAAGAAAAACAAAACAAAAAAAACTTGGGGGTTTGAAGAGATGGTACAGCAGGTAAAGAAAACACTTGCCTGTACTTGACCTGCCACATGGGATTCTCTGAGCCCCACCAGGAGTGATTCCTGCATGCATAGCCAGGAGTAAACCTTAAGAAAGAAGAAAGAGACACACTGTAATAGGAATTAAGAATCAGGGGGCTGGAGAAAGAGTGTAATGGGTAAGGCTGAAAGTTTCAATCCCCAGCATCAGGAATAATCCCTGAGCATACAAAGTGGGGCAAGTGTGACCCAACACGACAAATTCCCAGCACTACAATCAGGAGTGATCCCTGAGCACCACTGAGTATGCCTCCCCCAGTACCACCACCCTGCCACCCCAAATAAAAGAATTAGGAAATTACCCAGGTAATCTGCTGAAATTAAAACCACAGTAGAGGTGAAAGAGAAACCAAGGCACTGGAGGAAATATACTAGAAAGAATTGATAGAATGAAAGTATCTTTTGTATGTGGAAGGAGTAATGGAGAGTTAGGAAAGTCCTGCCTGACTGGCCCCCATGTTCCTAGGGTCAGCGGCTCCATTTGTCAAGACTGAGGATTCAGCTAAAGGAAGGAGTTGGCAAGGGGCGGAGAAATAGCTCAAACAGGACTTGCATGCAAGAGCCTGACCCTACAGGTTCCCTCTAAACACTGTCAAAAGTGTCCCTGAACGCTGAGCCAGAAATAGCCACATCGGCCAGAGAGTTATTACAGCTGGTAGAATACTACGCTTGCCCTCAGCTGACCACATGTTATCCTCTGTGGCCCCCAAGCTCACCAGCAGTGATTCCTGAGTAGAGCCAGAAGTAAAACCCTGATCATCTCCTGGTATGGACATAAAAAAAGAAAAGAATAAGAAATATCCCCCCAAGGACCACAATATGTGTCCCCCCAAAAAAGTGAATTCGATGAGAAAGAACCCTAGCAATGTAGCAATGTCTTCCCATTGTTCATCGATTTGTTCAAGCGGGCACCAGTAACATCTCCATTGTGAGACTTGTTGTTACTGTTTTTGGCATATCGAATACACCAGGGGTAGCTAGCTAGGCTTTGCCGTGTGGGAGAGATACTTTCAGTAGCTTGCCGGGCTCTCCGAGAGGGACGGAAGAATCGAACCCGGGTTGGTCGAGTGTAAGGCAAATGCTCTACCCACTGGGCTATTGCTCCAGTCCAAAGAACCCTATGAATTTATATAAAGTGTTTGCCAAGGCATATTAAGAAAAAAAATGCAAAGCACAAAAGATACATCTGTAGAATGTTACTCTTAAAAAGAAGGCAGTCAAAAAATTGTATCTGCCTTTGGGGCAAAAGAAATATAGGAAGGACAAATCAGAAATGAAGGAGACTGGCTAATATCAGAGGGTAAGTTGTAAAGGATGGTAGCTGGAGGTGAGTAAATAAGAATGCAGTGGCAGGAATGAGATAGTAATACTCTACGTATATATTTTTATATAGCACTAACTCCTAGAACCATGTTAGTGTTTCCCACTAACATTAACATAGGTATCCCCATAGTGGATACCTATGACCCAAAAAAACAAAAAGACCCAAGCAATTACAACCAGCTAGGATGTGGAGAGAACCTAAATGGAATTAAAATACTAACAAATTGACCTGTTAAAAATCAGTATCATTGGGGGCTGAAGCAATAGCATAGCAGGTAGGGCGTTTGCCTTGCACACAGCCAATCCGGAGTCCCAGCATCCCATATGGTCCCTCGAGCACTTCCAGGAGTAATTCCTGAGTGCATGAGCCAGGAGTACCCCTGTGCAATGACGTGTGTGACCCAAACAGGAAAAAAAAAGTATCATGGGTCAGAGAAAGAGCCCAGAGGTTAATGCTCTTGCTTTGCACATGACTGACCAGGGTTCAAATCCCCAGCACCATAAATGTCCCCTAGCACCACCAGGAGTGATCCCTGAGCACAGAGCCAAGAGTAAGTCCTAAGCAGAGCCTGGCTTAACCGTGAGCACCACCAGGTGTTGTCCTCTGAACAAAAACAAACAACATAACTACAAGAAAAGATGGGAAGAACTAACACTGGAAAACAGCCTTAAATTCCCATAGGCTTTAAAACAAAAAAGAACTAGAGGCAACTTGTGGGGAGCTCAGTGGAGAGCTGCTGCTTTGCCTTTCGGGGCCCCCTAGCACTCCTCTTTGTGGTCAGTGCAAGGACATTTTTGTTATTGTCCTTTTTTTTTCCAGAACTATAGAATATCACTCTTAGGCCACCACTACAAATTGTTACATAAAACTCTGTTGATGAGTACTAAACACAGGGGCCAGAGTGGACGAAGAAATAGGATTCACCTAGTTCCAAAATATTTCCTGCAAGGCTAGAGAAATAGCACCGTTGAGGCACTTGCCTTGCATGTGAAAGAACTCTGTTCAACCCCCAAGCACCACCAGGAGTGATCCCTGAACACCACCAGCTGTGACCCAAAAATATATCTATTTCCTGAAATAGAGTTATTAACTACAAGGGAATAAAAAATAGTAACTTGATGGTGAGAAGCTTAGGTGAAAGGGCCCAAACCAAGTGATACGATCAGTATCACCTGCAATCATGAGTCACAAACTGAAAGGATGCATGCACTGAAGGCACATTTCCCCTCCTGAGAAAATATCAATAAAACTCGGACTGGGGGGACACTGGACAAAATAACTATTACTCTTCTGAAAAGTCAAAGCCACAGCTGCCAGAATGGCCTGTATCAGAAAGACCAGAACAGATGCTGGCGGGGTGAAACAAGAAAGAAGCCATCACCTGTAGCTGCTGGAAATGTAAACTAGGCCAGCCTTTACAAGCAAGAGTGTGGAGCTGTCTTCAAATGTTAAAAAAGATAAATGCCAGGGCCAGAGTGATAGTGCAGCGGGTACAGTGGCCTTGCACGTGGCCGACCTGATTTCGATCCCTGGCATCCCATATGGTCCCCTGAGCCAGCCAGGAGTGATCCCTAAACACAGACCCAGAAGTAAGCCCCAAGAAATGCCTGGTGTGCCCACTCTGAGAGAGACAGAGACAGAGAGAGACAGAGAGACAGAGACAGATGCCATATGGTTTAGAAATTCTTCTCCTAGGTATCTATCCAAATGACACCATAAGTTAAAAAAGATAAGCACCTCTGCACATTACAGCACTGTTTAGCCACAAGATGGAAACAGCCCATGTTCAATGACAGATGAGTCGATAAGAAAGTTGTATCGACAATGGAACACTACTCAGGTAGAGAAGGTGGAGTCTTGTTTTTGCTACAACATGAATAAAATTGGAGGGGATCATGCTAAATGGAATCAGCCGGAAGGAGAAAGACAAACACCAGATGATCTCTTTGATAAAGAGAGCAAGGGAATAGACAGCGGCCAGTGAAAACAAACCCTCTGCCACAGAACGGGGGTGGGGGTCGGCGGGAGGGTAAAGGGTCTGAGATGGGATCAAAAGGGTATGGAGTTCACTGGACAGTGGTAAAAGGATGTTGGTATTTGTGTGTATGGTGTGGTAACATAGAGTTTGAAGAATGCAAAATTGTACCTCTAAAACATGTCAGTCTAGTAAACCAATATTAACTCAATTATGCAATATTTAGAAAGGGACAGGGAAGTGGGTTAAAAGGCTAGAGAGCATATAAGAACCTGGGGTACAGTGCCCCCTGCCAGTACTACATGGTCCACAGAGCCCTGCCTGGAACAAACTTCAAGCACTGAGCTAGGAGTAGCCCCTCAGCACTGCTAAGTGTGGGCCTCCCTCCAAAAGAAAAGAAAGAAAGAAAAAAAATGCCAAATTCATGAAAGACAAGAAAATGCTGAGAAACGGAATCAAGATTCTAAGCAGTAATAACCAAATGCAGCATGAGATCCTGGACAATCCTACAAGAAGTAAAGAACCTCAGTGGGAAAATTGGTGAAATAAAAGAAGTAAATAGCCCTTTAGCAGTGACGGCTTTGGAATTGTACTATAGTTACATAAGATGCTTACAAGAGAGCACGGAGGAGGGATATCTCAAGGGATATTTCTGCAAGTCTTCTGTGTATTTAAAATTAATTTAGGATAAAAAGGTTTTCCAAAATATCCCTCCTTCATTGGCCCCTCCTGAAGATGACTCACCCACATCAAATGCACACTTTGTACAGCTTTCCAGAAGAACATCGCTTAATAAGGGACAAAAGACTTATTAAAATCCTACTGACTCACACTCAACCATATGAAATTACTGGATCTAAATAGATTAGGTAAGGGATAATATGTTGATATGCTCTTTTGACTTCTATCTTCCTCAGTGTTTACTTGATGCATCAATAATTGATGTATTTGACCCATTCTTGCATTCCCTAGAGTAAATCCCACTTGGTCATACATGTAGAGTCTTTTTATTGGGGAGGCCTGTGGGGGGGCCACACCTGGCTATGCTCAGGGGTTATTCCTGCCTCTGTGTTCAGAAATTACTCCTGGCAGTGCTCAGGGGATAGTGTGGGATACCAGGAATTGAACCCCGGTCAGCTACATACAAGGCAAATGCTCTATCTGCTGTACTATCTCTCCAGCCTCTGTAGAGTTTTTTGTTTGTTTCCTTTTTGGGTCACACCTAGCAATGCACAGGGGTTACTCCTGGCTTTGCACTCAGGAATTACTCCTGACAGTGCTCAGGGGACCATATGGGATGCTGGGAATCAAACCCAGGTTGGCAAACGCCCTACCCGCTGTGCTACTGCTCCAGCCCCAAGTAGAGTTATTTTTAATGTATTGTTGGATTTGGTTCACTCAGATTTTTTGATATTATTTTTTAGATGTCTCTGAATATTGGGGGGTTTTGTTTGCTTTGTTTTGCTTGTTTTTGAACTGCACCTGGCAGTGCTCAGAGATCACTCTGGAAGTTTTGGGGGGACCATATGTAGTGCTGGGGGCTGAACCAGAGTCAATCAGGGATTGAACCAGAGTCAACTGCATGGAACTAGACACCTTAATTCCTGTCCTGTCTCTTTGGCCCTCAGATTAATGCTGTGTTCTGAGGGCAGATGCCAATAAGTGGAATGACAGGTGTTTACATGGAGGCTGAACCAGACAGTATTTGCTCCAACAGTGAAAGAGTTCCTCCTATTTATTTAAAAACTTTGGTTTTGGAACCACATCTGACTTCTCTCAGGGATCACTCCTGGGGAGACTTGAGGGATCATATGAGGTGCCGGGGACTGAATCCAGGTTGGCCACGAGCAAGGCAAGCTCCCTGCCCACTGCACTATCTCTCTGGCACCTAAAAGTATTCCTTTTGAACCACATACCTGTCAACACTGGTTGTTTCCAGTACCTTCCTTTTTTGAGGGAGGGGGTTGATGACAAGCTGTGAATAGAGCTACTTCCAACTCCGCTCAGGGATCACTCCTGAAAGACCTCGGGGAACCATATGCAGTGCTGGGGATCGAACCCAGTGCCTTATTGGCTGTACTATCTTTCTGGTCCCATTTCCGGTTTTTTACATATGCCACTGTCACTGGTGTGAATACCTCATTATCCTTTTAATTTGCATTTCCCGATAATAAAAGACAGTGAACACATTTTTCATATGCCTCCTTGCTGACTTCACTGGGAAAGCATTCTTCCCCTCCTCTCATTTTTTGATGGGTTACTGGGTTTTTTTGTTGTTGTTGTTGAACTTTGTGGGTACTTTATATGTTCTGGATCTTTATCTGACGTAGCACTGTATCACTGTCGTCCCGTTGTTCATCAATTTGCTCGAGCGGGCACCAGTAACGTCTCCATTGTGAGATTTGTTGTTACTGTTTTTGGCATATCGAATATGCCACGGGTAGCTTGCCAGGCTCTGCTGTGCGGACGAGATACTCTAGGTAGCTTGCCAGGCTCTCCTAGAGGGATGGAGGAATCGAACCCTTTAAATTCACTAGTGTGTCTTTATATTTTAGCCCTAGTTTCTTTTACCATGTAATGACTTTTAAAGCTCATATGGTCCTGTCTGTTTATTTTTATTATCGTTACCACAGGAAGAAATCATTAGAAACACCCCTAAAGTCCATATCCTAAGTTTTCCTCACTATATCGTATGGCTCCTAGTCTAATATCAAGGTTTTTGATCTACTTTGAATGGAATTCTGTGAATGTGCTGAGACAGGGATCCACATTCATACTTTTTACATGAAGTTACTGAGTTTTCCCAGTACCATTTGCTGAAGAGGCTTTCCCTGATCCACTTCACACACCAACCTTTGTCACAGATTAACTGTCCCTTTGTCTGAGGTTTATCTCTAAGCTCCCAATCCTATTCCATTTGTCTGAGATCTATCTTTATGTCTGCATGACAGTTTTTATTACCATAGCCTTACAGTTTGATTTAAAGTCAGAAAACATGGTACCTGTCATATTCATTTTTCTCAGATTTTTTTTTTGGCTATTTGAGGACTTTCATTTTAGTGATGTTTGCTCAAAGTCCTTGAGGAATGTCATCAGTATTTTGATGGGGAATACATTAGGTCTGTATAATGCTTTGGATAGCATTTTAATGATGTTATTTTGAAGCAAGCGAGGTAACAAAGGGGTTAAGGTGCTTGCCTTGCATGAGACTGATGTCAATTCGATCTCCAGCACCTCATATGGTACCCCAAGTACCATCAGGTGTGATACCTGAGCACTGATGCCAATGGTGGGCCCAACCCCCTACTCCCCACTGTTAACTCTTCCAATTCATGAACATGGAGTATTTTTTCTATTTCTTGGTGTCCCCATCTAATTCTTTTTAAAGTGGCTTATAGTTTTCAGTGTCTTTCATATCCCTTGCTAAGTTGATTCCGAGATACCTGATCTTTCTGAACAGTTATATTGTTTTGGGCCACACCTGGTGATGCTCAGGAATTACTCCTGGCAGTGCTTGGGGGACCCTAAGGCAAGTGCCCTACCTGCTGTGCTACAGCTCCAGCCCACAGTATTTAAAGTTTTAAATCCTTATTGAGGAACTATGATTGATATTACTGTTAATGGTAGTTTCATGCAAATATTTCAACACCACAACCGCCACCAGCGTATCCACTTCCCTCCATCAAGGTCCCAAGGGCCCCTCTCACCCCACTCCCTACCCCCCAAACTAGGTCCTGTGACCAACTCTCCAGTTCTGTTGCCTTCAGCCAGGTGTTGCTCTCTTACTCTGTGCCTTTAAGACTCACATGTGAGAAAGATCATTTTGTTCTGGAGACTATTTTAAATGGTGCTGTCTTTGTTTCTGTTCCATTGTTTGCACATAGCAATGTGGACTCATAGAAGAGAAAGAGCAACACACCGCAAAGATGCCACTGGACCCAGCACTGTCTTAGCCAGGGCAACCTAAAGTGGGGTGGGTGAGTCCTCCCACCAGCCCCTGCAAACCTCGGCAGCCAAAACCCTCCAGAACTCAGTCACTGCCATGCTCACGGCCAATCTCCACACAGGAGCCTCACCCATGAGTGAGTCCGCTGACAGAGTACTATCTCTACAGCTTCTGGTTTGGGTTTTGTTTTGTTTGCCGTTGAGACATCAGCTGCTGCTTTGCTGTAAATAGACATGACTATCTTGAAGTATATTCCCTTTCTCTTCCATCCCTGTTTCTTGAGGGTTTGTTGTTGTTTGGGGGGCAGTATGGGGGCCACACCCGGTGCTGTTCAGAGGTTACTCCTGGCTATGCACTCAGGAATCACTCTGGTAGTGCTCAGGGGACCGAATCTGAGCCAGAGATCAAACCCAAGTAGGCCGAGTGCAAGGCAAGCACCCTACTCACTGCACTATCTCTCCAGCCCTTATATTGCTTGGGCTTTTTTAATGGATATTGTCCTTGTTAAAATCCTTCTCTTGGCAAGGTTTTCTATTTCTCATGTGATGATCATTTTTTATACTTTCTTTTGTTCACATGGTTTATTATGCTAACACTCAGATATATGGACAGTTAACCAATGCCAAAGGAAAACTTCGGCAGAACTCTCCAGGATATGGACCAGAGGGGTGTCTTCAGTGATTCTATACCACTGGCAAAGTTAACAGAAATAAAAAATAAACAAATGGGGAACTGCATCAAATTAAAGTTTTTGTATGGCAAGAGAAACTCAGGCTAAAATAAAGACATACTACTGAAGGAGAAAATGTTTACACACAGTAGATCAAATAAAGGGCCAATATCCAATATATAGAAAACACTCACAAAACTCAGTAACAAAAAAAAAAAAAAAGAAAACAAAGCTCAAACACATCTCAGACCAATGAGAATCACATATGTTAAAAAGATTTGGGGCTGGAGCGATAGTACAGCAGTTCAGGCATCTGACTTGCATGTAGCTGACTCAGATTCAATCCCCAGCATCCCACCTGGTTCCCTGAGCACTGCCAGAAATAATTCCTAAGTTTAAAGCCAGGAATTACCCCTGAGTATCCCCAGGTGAGGCCCGAAAACCAAATAAAAACATTTAAAAAAATTAAAAGATGGAAACAATCAATATTGGCAGGGATGTGGTAAAAAATGGATCCTCATCTTCAAAATGGAACTACTGGTAGAGATATCATCTAGTTCAGTCTCTTTGGAAAATAGTACAAAGACTTCTTTAAAAGTTAATAACAGAGCTCTCATATGACCCAGCCAGTCTACTTCTTGATAACTATCTTCAAGCAAAACCATTAATTTGAGAAAATAAATGCACACCTCTCTTCATTGCAGCCATTAATCCAGCAGCCCAGATAGGAAAACAAGCCAAATGTTCAAAACAGGTGAATGGATCAAGAAGTGAGTTCTCGGGGCCAGAGATAGTACGGCAAGTAGGGAGCTTGGCTTGCACAAGGCTGACCCAGGTTCAATCCCTGCCATCCCAGCACCACCAGGAATAATTTCTGAGTGAAGAGTCAGGACTAACCCCTGAGCATAGCTTGGTGAGGCCCCAAAAAATAAAAAGGGAAAAAAAATTCGAGTTCTATATACCCGATGGAAAACTACAGGCCAAGATGAAATCACGTAGTTCACTGCAATGTGGATGGAACTGGAGGCACGTAAGTAAAATAAGTTGGAGGGTGAAGACAAATACTGGATCTCACTCATCTGTGAGACAAAACAAAGGAAGAGAGTACTGAACAACAAACATCTAACCCTTGATTACCAAACTCAGATTACCGAGGGGAAGGGGAAAAGGTGGGGGAAATGGAGGGTTTGGGGTGCTTTGGTGGGAGGGGGGGGTATGTTTTGTATGTCAATATAATAAACATTAACACAATAATAACCAGGTTAACGCACCTTTAATAAAAAACAAATTATAAAAGGAAAAAAAAAAGTGTTAGCATTTCTCAGACTCCTTGGAACCATGCTATGGTGGAAGTTAGAAGTTTTGGGGGTTTTGTTCGCAACCAGCTGTGCCTCGGGGCTACTCCTGGCTCTGCACTGGGGGCTCACTCTGGCGCTGCTCAGGGGATTGAACCTGGGCCGGCTGCATGAAGGTCACTGCCTTACCTGCTGCGCTGTCTCCAGCCCCTAGACGCTGAATCTAATCTTCAGGAACTTGATGCCTTTCCCAGAGCCCCAGCCAATGCCAGGCCTGTTTCCCCTCTCAACGGACAGGCCTTCTGAGGGACGTGTTCTTGGAAAAGCGTGTCTGGTCTGAAGATGTGTGGACTGCCAGCTCTTCTCTCCAAGTAATAATGGGTGGGAGAGAGGTCAAAAGGAATGTCACATGCAACGTCGCCGTAGAACACAAGGGCAGGTGCGTGTGGCGTGGGATACAGCACGTGGGAAGGGAGCTGAGGACAGTTTCATAGGGGAGGTACGTGCCATTCAAGGATGACTGTGGAGGGGTGGCTACTCCCAGAGTTAACCTTCAAGCACATCAACTATCCCTGTGCTGCCACCTCCTGGCCACACTTAAGATGCAGCCAATTCAGAGCACAAAGTGGCAGTCACAGCAGCAGATGTGACAGCACACACACACACACACACACACACACACACACACACACGGAAGACAGCACGCGGGTGCTGGTGCCGGCACTGCCTGAAGTCTGCAGTCTGTCGGGAGTGGCCAGCCAGGATCTCTCCTCTGTCAGGATCTTCTGGGCACGGAC
Source organism: Sorex araneus (assembly GCF_027595985.1). Classification (NCBI taxonomy): domain Eukaryota; kingdom Metazoa; phylum Chordata; class Mammalia; order Eulipotyphla; family Soricidae; genus Sorex; species Sorex araneus. Next base: position 40,068,745 of record NC_073308.1, on the reverse strand, counting down.
ACTGGCACTGGGGCAGCTGAAAATAGAAAATTCACACATTCCAAATGGGATAGTGACACCCCCGGATTCCATGTGGTATTATGGAGTAGCAGAGTCTGTGCGTGCACCCAGCATAAGGTTTTTAATCCATGGTGAGAAGATGAATAAAGTCAAGGAGAAATAAAATTACTACCAGCCCTGTCTGACTCCCTCTGCTGTCCTACCCCCACCCTCTCAGGGCAAAGCAAAGGGACCCAGCACAGTCTGGGTGGGACTACGGAAGGCGCCCTTGGGGGAGAAACAGCCTGACAGCCTCCCAAGGCAACCCGGGCAGTCATCTGACCCCAGAGGTCCCCATGGAAACGGAAGGGGAACATCCTATTAACCGAGAGGGGCAGAGAAGACGGTGCAAAGGCCTGGAGGTAAGCTTTGTATGGAGAGCCCCAAGGCCCAGGGTCCCCACTGCACGCAGGGCCCCCACTCCAAAACATAACCCAACAGAGCTAATGAGGTGAGGGAAAATAAAAAGGCGAACAGACGCGAACTGACAATGGCGACATGATCTTTATTATACAGCACACCTGATGTTCGCGCGTCCCACCCAGTACAGAGTAGTCTATAAAACCAGCCGTTCAAAGGGACACGGTGAATTCATCATCCATAAGCGGGTCTCCTAAAATACACACAATGAACATGGACCTGCAGGAACAGTGACAGAGGGGAAGTGTGGAGGCACAAGGAGGGGGAGCGCGTATGAGCTCACGTGTGTGCCGAAGTCCTGTTCTCGGGTTATGTTATTGCACTTTGATCCTACACATTTAGTATTTTACACCTTTTAACACTGTAATAAAATAGATGCTTTAAAACAACATTACGGAGAGACAACAAGCTGTCTGGACCCCTCTCCCCTCCCCCTGGGGACAGCAGCCGGGCGCAGCTGGTGGCACGGGCGTCCGCAAAGCCGACGCAGCGAGAGGCCACCCCTTTCAGGACACGAGGCCCCCATTAATATCCCACACAAGGACAGACCCCGAATCCCACCGTCGCTGCCACCATCCTGTGCGGCGTTTAACTGTTTCTGTATCAATGTTTGAACCAAACGTGCCCGAGGCACGGGAGAGCTGCCAGGGAAGTTTCTCAAGGTCATTCCCCCGTCCTCACCCATGGGACTCCCCCCTAGCCTGACCCCCCCCCCCGCCCTCATTTCAGACAGACCCTCTTTCTCTTGGAAAGGAATGGGGGGTTGCTTCATGCAGCAAATCCAACATCAAGCTTTGAGAACTCGAATAAAGCAAGTGCTCTTTGGACACTGGGTGCCGGGGGGAGAGGGGGGGCCGTGTGGACCCGCCCGCCACCTCCACCCCGCCAGGCCGTCACCTTGGTCCCCCAACGGCAACTGGGATCACCAGGCCGCCTTGGTTGGTCAGTGCTAAATATGCCAAAGAAATAAAGTGTCGTTCAGTGCAGTTATCACCCTGCCACTCTGCCACCCCGACCCCTTCTCCCATCAGGAAAGAGCTTTCCCGGCCCCCCTTTGGCAACTCAGGCGAAAATACCAAAGAGCACTGGAGAGCCGCCCGCCGAGAGCACTACTCTCCCGCTAGTCCTCCTGGGGTAGCCGTGGACCCTCTCCTCCACTGCCCCCTGGAATTTTAGTGTTAGAAACGGGTGCCACCTCTGCCCTCGCCCCTTCCCGGAAGAGAGGACGGGCTCGCTCCACCACGAATCCTCTCAGCGGAGGGGCCGGAGACTGGGGCGCGCTGCGGAGACCTCGGCCACAAGCCGCCCTCGCCCCCAGAGGCACGATGCTGGCACCCCGGTTTAGGGGAGCTCGAGGGCCGCCACCTTCCTCACTACGGCTCTGCAGGGAAGTCCCTCACCAGTTAGTGCTGAAGCAAAACAAGTGCGTGACTGGAAGCGTGTTAAGAACAGCCAGGCTGGGGCGAGCCATCCTGACCCTGCCCCGGGCCGGGCGGGAGGTTCATTCTGCCCTTCTTCCTCTTCTCCCGGCCAGCCTCACCTCGCCGCTGGGGACCCGGGCAATGCTGAGCCTGCCACCGCTCAGGGCCAGGCGACTCCTCGACCGTCTAGTGTCTTCCCACCTTCCGTAATAATGGGTGGCGAGGAAGGAAGAATCCCAGATTAGCCACACTGTTACAAAATAAAAGCAAAGTATATGCACACTTATACATATATATATATTCCTGCACTCAGCCTGCTGAGTGTTTAAATAACATCTCCAAATATCTAAATGTGGACTTTGGCTAGCCTATAGATTTTCAGGAATAATTTGCACCTTTTTTTTTTTTTCAGAATACTTAAAAGGAAAAAAAAAAACTCACACAATTTCTTGTCCCTCTAACTTTGAATAGTCCCCTCTTTCCTCCCCACCCCCACACACAAAAAGTGTGGGGAATAGGGCTGCGGCAAACTAAGGTTCTTGCAAGATTTAGGGGATGAAACGAAAAGGAACTTGGGAAGCCCTTGTGAATGAACGGGGTGTGATCGGGGTATGCCTCCCCCGTGTCAGGAACCTGGCTTTCCTGGGACCAGGTGTGCCGGAGCAGGAGGCATCCTGCAAAGGGAGCCGGGCCGGCTGCTTAACGCTTTACCCAGAACAGACCTACACTGATTTTTAACAGGAGTGTCCTTATCGCTCCGTTTCAAACTTGAAACCTGACCTCCTATGAGCCCGTCACGCTCCTTAGAAGGGCACTGAGTCAACGCTGTTAATAAGAGAGTGACGCGAAGTACAGCGAGGTCCTAATTCTGAGTGATGAAAAATTCGACTGAATTCTCCACCAAAACAAGGCCGGGGTCTCAGAACCCAGAGACAACCTGGTCAGTCACTTCTCCCGCTTGCAAGTGAACTTGGAGTTTTAATACTTTAGGGAGCCACAGTACTTAGGGGGCTACTACCCTCGGCCGAGAGTTAAAACTGAACTTGAAAAACTACGTGAGATTTTTCTTAGTGTACCCTGCTGAAGTTCAGGACATGGTCGCTCTGTCACAACCAGCCTGGAAGGCTCCGGCAGCACGTGTGCTCACTACCTGGTCGCCACGAAGGGCCCCTTCACGCACACGAAGGCACGGAGCCGGACCTCTGGGTCCAGCCAAAGGCCAGGCACTTCTCCCCTCCACCGTCAAGTGCTTCATCAACAGGCCAAGGGAAGCGCAAACTCAAGAATCAGAGATGTATAAAGAGTTCCACTTCCTTTGTCTGGGTTCAGAATTCTTTTGCGATTCTCGACAAAATGCTCCAAGGGCTGCAAACTCCCTCCTGCCTGGAGAGCAGGGGCCCTCCCCAGGGTGGCGGCACGCAGAGCGGCAGAGATCACTCGCCTGCTTCTCCCCTCCACTGACCTATAGGTCCCAGTAAAAATAAGGTAAAAGGATAAGTCAATTGCAGTAGAAACCTTGGTTTAAAAAGCTCACTTAGCAAACATTTAAAAAAAAAAAAAAAAAGGTCAGTATGTTATATTCGAACACAAGGAGAAGAGGTTCTACATTTCTGAGTTTAGAAAACAAGTCGGCATCTCATTAGTGGGTTGCTATGGAGGCCCACAGCATCATTCTCGGGTCCCAGAATGACTTCGCAGCGGGTCCATTTCAGTCATTCACCCTTAAGTACCATGTTAACTGGCGCATCCCCATTTTGAGAACATCCCCCCACATGAAAAAAAAAAAAACCCACCCCAAAAGAGGCCCCAGGGTAGAAGACAGTCTCTGAGATAGCAGTAACTCAAACCCCAATAGCAACACAGGCACGCTTCCGTTTTCCTTCCTTTGTGGCATCCTGGGAGTGGACCTGAAGCCCTGCCCGAGTCCCTGGGAACACCCTGACACGGTGGCTCTGGCTCCCTCCCGCGGGGACCTCCGGCTGTTGCAAGCTCGCAGGTAGCCTGAGCCAGGTACCCATGTATTATTTTCTGTTCCTATGCTCTAACAACCTCAGAACGATTTTTGTTCCTATGTTCTAACAATCTCAGAACTAAGCTCAAATTTTCTAAGGATTCTGATGGCTGGGCAGAGCCAACCATTCTTGGTTACAGTCAAAATTATGAAATATGGTCGCTCTTATCGCCGTCCCCAGTGCAGTGTCCCTGGTGCCCTGGCAGCACGCCGGGAGCAGACCACGGGAGCAGAGGCCTCGCTCAGCTGAGGCCAGAACACTGCGCTATCAGCTTATGTCCGAGACAGCCGTCTGCTAAAGGGACAGCCTGGTGTCAGTGCAGTGCGGGCCGTGCTCCCTCAGCCGCCCGCAGCGTCTCTGCCTGGGAGGGGGTCCGGGTGCCCAGCAAGCATCACTCCCCGCGGGAGCGCTTTGGAATGAGTAAATGTCAAATTCTCCCATGGCCAAAAGGTGAGGGGAAGAGAGAAACAAGAGTGGAAGAGGTCTTTGCTTTCAAGTCGAATCCTCGAGTCTTCGGTTCGGCCGCTCGGAGTGGGACTTGCACAGGCGGTCCATGATGCCTTGCAGCATGGGCTGGACAATGCCCAGGAGAGGTCTCTGAGAGGGGTCCCCATCCCAGCAGGCTTCCATCAACTGCCAGCACTCCTCATCGAACATGGGGAGGCGTTCAGGGCGGGCCCCTGGATAGGACGACAGGGAGATTAGACCCGGAGCTGGGAGGTGGGAAGCAACGGAACAAAGGGGCACGATCAGTTCGCAGACTGATGACACAGCTGGAGCCCAGGAGGTCAAAGGAAGCAAATGGGCTGCGGCTACAGCAGCGAACACGCAGGTCAGAACCTGATGCAACAGTGATGGAATATTCCAAACACGCCGGCATGCTGGAGGAACTCGGAGAAGGGGGAAGCAAGGGTCTGTCTTAAACATCTCTCCCGGACTCCACCACTGTGGGATGACGGTGGTTCTCCGGGACACTGGCAGAAGAGGGGAGGAAGGCACTGGCTAGGCAGCGCCCGTCTCCCAGGGGCCCGGGGTAGAAGTGAGGACGCGGCTTACCTCTCCGCACGTTGTTCCAGAGGTGGTCTTTGCTGGCACACCTCTCAAACGCCTCGGGGAGCTTGACAGAGCCTGAGCAGATATACCAGAACAGAATGCCAAAGGCATAGACATCCACGGAGTTATCGTACTTCCCTAGGGCAAGAAGGGATGACAAACAGCCCGTGACCAGGAGGGAAGCCAGCAGCCCCACTCACGCGTCTCTGCAGAGGCAATGTTTCCCCTCAAGTTCTCGACACCTGTCGTTTCGCCCTGACAACCTGGCCGGCCAGATGCATCTAGGACACCCACTTTGAGAGCTCCCACGCCCCAATGATGCTAGGAGGGCTAATTCCCAGAATGAAGGATATAGGACCTCTACATCTTAATAGTACAATAGAAGTTAATGTGGAAAGAGGGAAATAAAGATGGGTAGAACAAAGAACCCAAACATAAAGACTTTTCTGAGGCCTATATGCAGCAGTGCTCAGGGATCACTCCCAAGGTATTCAGGTGACCATGAAGTACTGGAAATCGAACCCAAGGGTCACATACTCCAGTCCTTCCCCACGCTGATGCTAGTGCTGCAAATGTGCGTCAATTAATGCACAGTCAAATGTGAGCCAGGGGTGCAGGCGCTGGGGCCAATGTGTTAAGCCACTTCCCCAAACCCTACAGATTTGTTTGTTGTTCTGTTTTAGGGTCACGTCAGCGGTCCCTGGAGCTTACTCTTGGCTCTGTGTTCAGGGATTCCTCCTGGAATTACTCCCAGACCATCCAGGGTGCTCAACTCCAGACTGAGCGCATGCAAAGCAAGTGCCTCACCCACTGGTACTATCTCTCCAGCCCCAGCACTAAGTACTTTTCATTTAGAGAGAAGAGGGGATGGAGAGAGAGAGTAGCAGGTAGGGAACTAGCTTTGCATGTGACCAACCTGAGTCCAATCCCCAGGACCACATACGGTCCCCTGGGCCTGCCGGGAGTGATCCCTGAGTGCAGAGCCAGAGCTGAAAGGAAGTTCGGGGCCAGGTGTACAACAAAAACAAAACCCAGGAATGTTAAAGAGAGAAGAGTCTGGACTCAGTGGGCAGCAAGGAGTGAGTCCTGTTTTAGAGCAGGAGGCGACAGGAGAGTATCTCAGGCAGATGATTCTGACAGCATCAGGGACAGAGAAGTTTAAACATGAAGTAGCCAAAATAAAATTATGGCTAGGGGAATATAAATCTAGTATCACATCACCAGGCCCACCCCTGGGCCCCCGAAGCACTGCCTGGGTTCTACACACACACACAAAAATTTTTTAAATAAATCTAAAGGACTGACAGCCTACTTGACTCCGTAATTGGGTTCTACACACAACACACACACACACACACACACACACACACACACACACACACACCCCACACACACACACACACACTTGTAGGAGTAATAAAATTTTTTTTAAATAAATCTAAAGAAAGGACTGACAGCCTACTTGACTCCGTAATTGGGTTCTACACACACAACACACCACACACACACACACACACACACACACCACACACCCCACACACACACATGCGCGAGTAATCAAAAGATTTTTAAAAATAAACCTCAGGAAAGGGCTGACAGCCTCCTTGCCTCTGCAAGGGCTCTCCAGCTACTCAGTGACGGAGTGTGGGAGGGCAAGAGACACGACATCTGCTGCCAATCTCACCTGCCCCCGATACCAATCCGCACCTGTGACTGCCACTCCATTCTCTCCGGCAAGGGCAGTGCCATCCCATATCCACTGGACTCAGAGTCTCGGAGCCGGTTTTAAACCATTCTCTTCTGTTCAGGACACATTGCAGATCCTACCAAAACCTTGCCCACTTTCTTCTAAACTGATGGAAAATCTGTCATTTTTTTGTTGCGCTGTCTGTGGCCTGCCCACCTGATCCTGGGGCACACACTGCTCACCGCTCACGTCTCCTCCCCCTACTGCTGCCCCCAGGAACGCTGCCTCTCCTCCCTCACCGGCTCACGGGCTCGAGAGCTCCTCACTCTGCCACACCAAGCCTTACGCCTAAGGCTGAATTTCAGGGCCGCTGTCTAATTTTAACTCCAACCTTGTCTGCTGCTCCCCGAATGGCAGTCTCTTTGCTGTCGTGTTTATTTTCATTCTGTGATCTCCTTCACATTCCCCTTCCTCAACCTTCATGATTTCCTTTTCTTCATGAAACATGGTTGGAGTCTAAAGACCCAGGCCCAGTCCCCGTCTTACTACTTCCTAGCTCAATGTTTTGGGGTAGATGTATTCATTTTCTGCCCTTGTCTTAAAGTTATACATGACACAAAGAATTATACTAAAATCACTACAGAATTGTGAGAATTAAGTGGAACAAAAATATAATGGGAGGGGCTGGAGCGTTAGCACAGCGGGTGCACACGGCCGACCCGAGTTCAATTCCCAGCATCCCATATGGTCCCCCGAGCACCAGGAGTAATTCCTAAGTGCAGAGCCGAAGACCACTGGAACCTAGCTACAGCCATGCTCAAGGCCCCTCTCTACACGTTCGGACAGGCCTCATGCATGAAGGTACCGGCAGAGGAACCCAGGTGTGTGTAATCCCATCAACGGCCAACATCCAGAGAGAGACTTAAAAGCAAGCTCTCAGAAGCAATATCTTGTAGCCTACTTCTCCCTCTGAGAGGAACTGGCAAGCTTCTGAGAGTTTCCTGCCCACATGGGACAGCCTTGCAAGCTTCCCATGGTGTATTCATAGGCTAAATCCAGTAACAAGCTGGATTTAATTCCCCTGACCCTGAAAGAGCCCCCAGTGCGACATCGTTGGGAGGGCCAAGTTGAGAGAGACTTCTAAGATCTCAGGGAAAGGACGAAATGAGAGGTTATTGAGGCCGCCCGAGAAATCGGTGATTAACGGGATTTCGTGATTGTGATCGTGAAAGCCAGGAGTAACCCCTGTGCATCGCCAGTTGTGATCCAAAAAGCAAAACAAAACAAAACAAAAATATACGGGGGAAAAAGCATCCACACTGCCAGGCCTACGGTAGGGTCTAGGGGCTGGGTAGGGAGCCCGGGAATTAAGGTGAGGGCTTGTCTGATCCTGCAGCACAGGGCCCTCCAGAACTGCCTTCCTGGGCACCGAGCCACCAACCTGACCCACCAAGAGCCTCCAAAGCACCCTGAGAGTCCTCCCCTGCCCCCCAAAAGAGGCTTTCTATATACTCTAGACTTAAGGCAAGTGACGTGGCTCAGTGCTACAGTGTGGTTCCATTTTTCTTTTCTTAGTCAAATACATTTTCTTGCTATGTGAAGCCCTGTGTCCTTATCAATACAAAAATATACTTAGTATGTTCCCTTCAAACCTACCATTAAAAAATACATGTTATTACTGTCATGCTTTGGTTTGGGGGCCACACCCTGCGGTGTTCAGGGCTTATTTCTATCTCTATGCTCAGAGATTATTCCTGGTGGCACTGAAAGAACCACATGCAGTGTCCGGATCAAAGTTGGGATTGGCAGCATGCAAGGCAAGTGTCTTACCCACTGTATTATCCCTCCTGCCTTAAAGACCTACCAATTTTCAGATATGATTTAATACTTACTTGAAATTGTTCCTCTATCACAAAACAAAACATTTCAATGTTCATATATCCCTTTTCTAACACCAACATTATATTATATACCTCTTAATCACATGCTGTCTTATTTATCTTTCTGTCAATGGTAAGGTCTTTAATGATAGGGGACAACACCTATTACATAGGAATTATTCAGTCAACACTTTGTGATTAAGTATAAGTGGTTGATCGTGGCCATTATGGTGCGTGTAGTCTAAGGAGACATGCTAGTGATTCCCTTCGTACTATTTCTTTCACCTCCACCTTTTCTCTTTCCCCTGTACTTGTTTTCAGTTTCCTCTGCTCTGGTTTCCTCTTCGCCTGGGCAAGATGCGCCAGTACTGAAGGATAATATTCAGCCCCCGGGGTCCTACTTGGGGTGGCACACATCCCTGCTCGCCAGCTCACCTGTGAAAAGTTCCGGGGCCATGTGGATTGGTGTCCCCACAATGCTGCCAGACATCATGGCCTCTGGCTTGCAGAATCCCAAGTCAGTGATCTTGGCACGGTTCTGTTTGTCCAGCTGCCAACAAAGCAGGGTGAGAGTCAGCCTGGGTCTGGGAATGTACGGGGTCCAGCTGCAGACCCAGGCTCAAAGCATGCACTTCATCCAGCCCGCCTTCAACCTCCCGGTCTCCACACTCATTCCCTTCACTGTCTTCTATCCCAGATGTACTTTTTCATCTTTTATGCCCAGCACTTAGCACTGGGCCTGGCATCATCAGGAACTTAACGAATCTTGAAAGAAAAAGTGGACAATGAGAAAAGTATTTCATTCCTGACTATTCTCTGACCTCTGGACTCGGAAGAAAATCCTACGGAAGGCTGGTCAGTTTCAGAGTCTTCTGCTAGTTTTGTTGTTCACTTTGTTTTTGGGTCACACCCAGTGATGCTCAGAGGCTGCTCCCCACTCAGTGCTGGGGAGGAAGGAGTTGGGGTCACTGCTGGCCATGTGGGCGGGACATGTGGTATTAGGGAGTCAAACCTGGGTTTCCCACAAGCAAAGCTGCAGTCCAGCCTCTGGGCTACCTCCCAATCTCTGAGTTTATTTTCCTCTCTTTTTCTACAAGGCAGGAAGAATTCACCTATACTTTATTCATTTATCTACAGATAAGCCTCTTAATGGTCACCTTCAGGGAGGTGTTGCTGTTTCCAGAAGCTGTTTCCATATTTATATATTTAGTGTTGCCAGAGAGAGTTCCAGATGACCCAATACTACTTTCTTATTTGTATGTCACATGATTCGCTGTAACTGTAGTTCATGAACTGGCAGGTTCGTGATGTGATTGTTTTAATCATGGAGATACACTTTCTCCTCTCAGCCCCACCCTGCATATCTCTGGGGACACTCTCGACACAGCAACAAGGCCCCGGATCCCTAAAAGGATCAGCACAGCAAAAGCAAAACAAAGGCTAAGATCTATTGTACATCAAGAGGTTAAAGAAACATGAAAACAAAGTGAACTTTATGGTCCTTAGACTGGAACCTGAACCAAACAGAGCAAACGTGAGATAAAGGGACATATTTGTTATTTGTCCCCTGTTAACTGTGACACTATACAGTATATTCACTATAGCACTTTGTCAAGATTACATTTCTTGAGTCTAATATTAGCATCTTCATGGTGCAAAGTAAGTCCTTTTCCTTAGGAGGTACAAACTGAAGTATTTGGAATGAAGTGTTTTCATAAAGGAAGCCAATCATAATTCTCTGTATTTGGGGAACACAGACACGCACCCTGCTATGAGGAGACACTCCGAATAAGTTGAAGAGTATATGGGTTTTCACTGAACCACTCATCTTTGTTCCTACTTGAAATCCCCTCCCCCCCGCCCGCCCCAATAGTACTAGGAGGGGAAAAATTGGAAGCAACAGTACGTTAAGTCTCTGTCCACTGGCTCTGCTGGTGATTCTACCTCCCCGCCCCTCCAGGTTCTCTGTGAGACCAAACCTGCATCGCACACACTCTCCCAGGGATTCTTCACCACACAGGCAGGGTGTTATCTCAGTGAAACAGCTCTTACTTACCAGCACATTTTTGAGTTTGATATCACGGTGGACAAGCCCTTGGCTGTGCAGAAAACGGATTCCTTCCACCACATCTAGTGCTATCTGCAAACGTTTCTCCAGGGTCAGCCCAGCCTTGGGAGACAAAAGAGCTTCACTGGCACCAGCAAGACAACTCCTCAGGCTAACGTGCCAGAACCAAGGAAGAGTCTCCAATGGCACTGGGATATGCATGGACAGAAAAGTGATGTACAAAAGGAGAAGAGAGCAGCTGGGGAAGGACAGGAGAAGCCAAGGCAGGAGGAGCAGCTCTATAGCCGACTAAACCCCTCGGAGGAGGAGAGGTGCAAACACACCTCTGACCATGGCCACCTGAACCAGTGTCAACGCCCTGCAGGCACCAGGGTGGCATTTCCAGGTGCCAAGGCAGATGCACTTCCACTGCTGTGTAGGCCTGTCACAGACCAGGACGGGCTTTAAGGATCCAGACACCAAGGTTCTGGGGCTGGAGACACAGTACAGCGGCCAAGGTGCTTGCTTGCACATGACCAACCCGGCACCACGGACGGTCCCCCAAGCCCATCAGGAGTGGTCCCCGTCCTGAGCGCAGAGCCAGGAGTCAGCCCTGAGCACGGCGGAGTGTGGACCAAAACCCAAAAACAAACACAAGAAGAAAAAAGGTCAAATACCAGTTTCTCAGCTTCTACCAGCGCCTCCAATTCAGCATTTCCCGGGTCCTAGAGGTCCCATCACTCATCCCCAAGTGCTAACACGTTACTCTGGACGGCTGGTGAAAATTCATCTGGCTGGTGAAAATTCATGAAGCTTTAATCTTCGCCATCAAGAGGGAAAGCCACTAGGAACGTCACTTTCCTCAGCAGGTTGGTTCCTTACGGCTCCTGCACGCCTTCCAAGGTTCCAACTGCCCAGCTCCTGAGAGTTCCCATATTAGCTGGTGGCAGGGAACGGACTCTGGGGTGTTCCAAACCCTGTGAGCTACCGCCTCAACACTCTATGGAAATTAAAACTTATTTGGGGTTCGGGAGGCCAAGGGACTTGGGTCACATCTGGCACTGCCCAGGGGCTACTCCTGGCGCTATGCTCAGGGGTCCCTCCTGGCAATGTGTGGGGAACTACATGTAGCCAAGGATTGAACCAAGCGGGCTGCAGGCAAAGCAAGGCCTTAACCCCTCTACTATCTCTCCAGCCCTCCTATATAATTTTTTTTTTAAAACACTTTGGGTTCTCTATCATTTGTTCCAGACCTTCCTTTGTATAAAATCTCCTCTACTCCCCAAATAAATTAGTTGCTCTTACAGGACCAGTCTCTTTGTAAGCCTTCAAATGTCTGGATGTTATGCTTATTCCTTCGCCCTGATAAAAACCTTTTCTTTCCAACTGCCCACCCACACTTTACCCATCAAAGAATACTTATCAGAGTCAAGTGCCACATCCTACTCCTGACAATGATTCTCTAGGAGCTCCTGGCTTTTACACATTTAATTTATTTGTTTTTAGGTTTTGGTCCACACCTGGCAATGCTCAGGGCTTACTCCTGGCTCTAAATTCCCAGATCACTCCTGACAGGGCTTGGGGGACCACACAGGGTGCCAGGGATCAAAGCTGGGTCAGCTGCCTACAGAGGTACCCTGCCTGCAGTACTGTCTCTGATGCCTAATCACATTTTAATATCCTTTACGATAATTTAACACCTGGCCTTGCATAAGTTAGTCCCTAAGTGCAGCTGGAACAATAGTACAGTGGGTAGTGTTTGCCTTGCATGTAGGTGCTGGGTTAAATCCCTGGCATCCCATATGGTCCCTGGAGCCCACCAGGGATTATCCCTGAGCACAGAGCCAGGAGTAAGCCCCGAATACCCCAAGTGTGGCCCCCAAACAACAACAAAACCAAGTTAGTCACTAATAAATATCTGTTGGCTAAAGAAAACAAAATAAAAAACTCTGGCCATTAGCAGAGGAACTTTAAGACAGCAAGAATGCAGACTTACATGAAGAAAACTGTCCTGCTTTTTTTCTGAGTAGCAGAGCGGGTAGGGCGTTTGCCTTGCACACAGCTGACCCGGGTTCAGTTCCTCCGCCCCTCTCGGAGAGCCCGGCAATCTACCGAGAGTACTCTGCCCACACGGCAGAGCCTGGCAAGCTACCCATGGCGTATTCGATATGCCAAAAACAGTAACAACAAGTCTCACAATGGAGACGTTACTGGTGCCTGCTCAAGCAAATCGATGAACAATGAGATGACAGTGCTACAGTTAAGACTTTACTCACAGGAAATTAAAGAATTACAGTGTCTTCGATACAAACCAAGACAAAAACATTAGATTGAGAACATTTTTTTTTTTTTTTGGCTTTTCTGGGTCATACCCAGTGATCCCAAGGGTTACTCCTAGCTCTGCGCTCAGGAATTACTCCTGGCGGTGCTTGGGGAACCATATGGGATGCCAGGGATTGAACCCAGGTTAGCTGCATGCAAGGCAAACGCCCTACCTGCTGTACTATTGCTCCAGCCCCCAACAAGAACTTTTTTGGTTTTTGCTTTTTGGGTCACAACCGGTGATGCACTGGGGTTACTCCTGGCTCTGCACTCAGGAATTACACCTGGCAGTGCTCGGAGGACTATATGGGATGCTGGAAATCAAACCCAGGTCGGCCACGTGCACGGCAAATGCCCTACCTGCTGTGTTATCGCTCCAGCCCCCTAGATCGAGAACATTTTTTGTGTTCAGGAAATAAGGGTCACAAAGCCTGAGTGTCCCACCAACGTCCATGAAAGCAAACAGTTCTGGATGCCCACCGGAGGGCGAGAGGCCTGGAGGACGCTGGCCCCCGCTCCGCGGTCTCACCTTCAGCCCCGTGTACAGGTCCCGGTGCAGCCGCTCCATGATGAGCAGCACGGCGATGCTGGAGCCCCCGCCGTAGCTGTAGTCAATGACGGAGCCGTGCAGGTCCACCAACCGCTCGTGCTTCGGCAGAGACCTGTGCGAGGGAGCAGGGCTGAGGCGTGAGGCTCTGGCCACGCCCACACAGCACACCACCAGGTGGGGAGGGGTCTGGACCTCCAGCCCCTGCTCAGCACAGAGGGAAGCTCTCTACTGGGCTACCTGGGGAGTCTGGAACCGGAGCCGGAAAGACTGAAAGGAAGAGTCTGACCAATGAGGAGGTGCGGGAAAGGAGAGGCAGACAGCAAAGGCCTGGCCGGAGTCTGTTTCTGAGTCAGACAGAACACTAATCCATAACGTTTGGAAACGCACTGGCAAAGGCCAGGCACGCTCTAGGTGGGGGTACGAAAATCTATACCAGGGGTCTCGGGCTGGAGCGATACATAGCACAGCGGGTAGGGTGTTTGCCTTGCACGCGGCCAACTCGGGTTCGATTCCCAGCATCCCATAGGGTCCCCCGAGCACTGCCAGGAGTAATTCCTGAGTGCAAGAGCCAGGAGTAACCCCTGAGCACTGCTGGGTGTGACCCAAAAAGAAAATTTTAAAAAACAGAAAAAAAAAAAAAGAAAATCTATACCAGAAGTCTGGCCTCGGCTTTGACTCTTTATCTTCCCACAGAGGCGCACGGGCCAGAACCTACCTCATGTAGTGGAACTCCAAAGCCAGGTCATTCCAGTGCTTCTCATCTGGGGGAACAACTGACTTCAGGGCACAGGGGAAGTGACCCCCCCAGTTGTCACACAGGTACACCACACCATACTGGCCCCGACCCAGCTCCTGTCCCAGTTTAGGTTTACCTGTAAGACACAGAGACTGGGGTGAGGCGGCGGGAAACGGGCTGGGCGACATTCCTGCGGTCCTGGATGCAGGCCTGCCCAGAGGCAGGAGCCACACCACAGCAGGCAGTGCAGTGCAGGCTGCTCGCCCGACCCAGCAGAAAGCCACCTAACTGGTTTGACTCACGTCAACATCGGCCCTGTTCTACCAACTACGTTAAGTAGCAAAACCAAACAGATTTCGGGGTTCAAAAACGCATCCAAGGCTGGAAAGAAGGTGTCAGAGGTACCCAGACCCCCCACTCCCCCCCACACACACACAAGGACTCACGGTGCAGCAAGACATCCTGTAAAGACCGGCTTTCTAGAGACAGGCGGGCCAGGCGGGGGGCATGATCTTTCCGAACTTTCAGCCACAAATCTTCAGTTTTCTCCAGCCGGCCTGAGTGGCCAGCTTCCAACTGGGAGAGAAAGAGGGAAAAGCGGCCCAGTCCCCCGTGTTGGTTTCTTCAGCTGTTGCACAGGGAGAGTAACACCGATGGCATACTACCCCATGATATCCATTCAAAGATGCATTTATCATTTAGCTCAGAGTGGCACACAGTGGACACTTAGTAAGCAGTGACCAAGTCTCCACAGACACTGCCACACACGCGCACCTCTCGGAAGTAAGCGGGTATCACTCGGGAGCCAGTACGCTGTAAAGGCAGCCCTTTCTGCCACACGTTCCAAAAATACTGCATAGACTCATATATAAAAGTTCTAGGGTAGAGCTCCTGCCTCACATATGCTTAACCCGGGTTCAATCCTCGTCACCCCATCTGCTCCCCCCAGGCCCACCGGGAGAGGTTCCTGAACACAGAGCCAGGAGTAAGCCCGGAGCCCAAACTGCACCCCGCCACCCCCGTACCCCCACCACACACACACACACACACACACACACACACACACACACACACACACAAACACACACACACACACATTCTGTTGATTTCATTTCTTGTTCTGTGAAATGTGGAGAAATTAACTGAGCTCTCTCCATTTTCCCCAGAACTAGAATATCCACATGCAAAGTTTTTTAATAAATTTTCTTGTAATTAATATAATTAACCAGAGTACAAAAAAAAATACGCTAACGATTTTTTAAGAATTCATATGGAGGGGGGACTGGAGCAATAGCACAGCAGGTAGGGCGTTTGCCTTGCATGCGGCCGACCCGGGTTCGATTCCCAGCATCCCATATGGTCCCCTGAGCACCGCCAGGGGTGATTCCTGGGTGCAGAGCCAGAAGTAACCCCTGTCCATCGCTAGGTGTGACCCAAAAAAGAAAGAAAGAAAAAAAAAGAATTCATATGGAGGGGGCTGGAGCAATAGCACAGCAGGTAGGGCGTTTGCCTTGCACGCGGCCGACCCGGGTTCGATTCCCAGCATCCCATATGGTCCCCTGAGCACTGCCAGGGGTAATTCCTGAGCACATGAGCCAGGAATAACCCCTGTGCATCACCAGGTGTGACCCAAAAAGCAAACAATAAAATAAAATAAAAAATAAATTCATCTGGAGCTAATCCAACTATTCCCCCACAGACGAAGCTGTTCTTTCCTACATACCTACCTGCCGCAAGGAGGCTGCAAAGGCCTCATGAGAACTGTTGAGGCGAGTCCGGAACTGGCTGCAAATGCTTTTGGCCAGCTTGGAGGCACTGAGGCTCTCGATGGCTTCCTGGGCCACCTTCCTCTTCCACTCCCTAGTGACGGCAGGTGGGCTCACCCACGTGATGCGCTGGATGATCTGCAGGATGGAGACAGTATGGAACGGAGGCCTGATGCTCTCTCTCTCAGAGCTGCCCGCTCATCAGGAGCAGGCTCTGAAGATCAAAGCCACCGGAGGGCCGGAGAACAATGTGGTGACTTATAAGTACCTGCCCAGCAAGTGGACGGCCACAAAGTCAAATCCTGGCCCTCTACACACGGTGACCCCGCGCCTGGCAGCTCTGCCGTCTGTAATCTCCACTACTGCAAGGGATTTCTGACCATACCACAAGAAGGGGTGCAGCCCTCCGTGAGCCCCACGACCATTAACTTGTGCTCCTCAACTAAGAGTATGACCCCAGCAAGCACCACTACTCGAGGGTATCAGTGAGTAGCAGCACTGAGTGTGCAAGCACCCAACCTGATGTGCAAGCCCTGGGAAACACAAGTGAGAACGTGGGGGCACCAGTCAGGCATGGGGGAGTCCCTGGCCATCACAGCACCAGCAGCAACACCGCAAGGGAGAGAGAGGAAATAGAAATCCCCCCGCCCCCGCCCACACACACACACCCCCCTCTCTCTGTGTGTTTGGGCTACACCCAGCAATGCTCAGGACTTACTCCTAGCTTTGTGCTCATTCCTCAGGGTCAGGAATTACTCCTGGCGGTGTAATTACTCAGGCTATCCTACAGACTCGTACTATATGGGGCACGAAGACCGAGTCCAAGTTAGCAGCATGCAAGGCAAGTGCCCGAGCTGCTGAACTATCTCTCCAGGACCAAGAAATACTTTATTTTTAAAATGGTGAGAAGTCACCTGAAGTCCAGGACTCCTCTCCAGTTCCATCACCTCTGGGCTTATCCCAACGCAAAGACTCAAATACCAACAGACCTAGGCTATGCACACAGAAACCCTCAGTACATTTTATTCAGAGACAGAATGCCTGGTAAACTCTCAAGTCAGTAATTAACCCCACATAAAAACCAGATACATTTCTAAAAAAAAAAAATCACACTCATGGACTGAAGGAGTCAGCACAGTGGGTAAAGTGCTTGCGGTGCACACACCCAACCTCACTTCAACCCACACCACCACACGAGACCTACCAGGGTCATGATCCCTGAGTGCAGAGCCAGGAGTAAGCCCTGAGCACTGCCATGTGTGACACAAAATTTAAAAAAAAAACACAAAATCCAAGCAAACAATAACTTCCATGAGATATGGCAACAGATTCTGATTTTGATAAAGTATTTAAGTTGGGAATAAGAGATAAAAATAAGCTAATGGAGTCATGTAGCTTCGTGAAATAATTTAACTGCACCACTTTAAGAGTTAAAGGGAGAAAGAAACAGTACACGAGTTAAGGTGCTTGCCTTGGATGTAGTTAGTCCTGGTTAGATCCACAGAGAGAGAGAGAAAGAGAGAGAGAAAGAACGCTAAAGTGGGCAATATTAATACTTATTTTAGAACAGGAAAAAGTCACCATTCTTCCTGGCAGGCAAATTAGGACAAACGGTCCCCACACTTACAGAAGATCCTGGACAGCAGTTCTCTAGCAGCATGTCTGAGAATTACTAAAACCAGCCAGAGGCTGGACACTTTTCTCTAAACAATCTCTACCAGTTACCTGTTTGATCTGCTCCCACAGCATCCTAGTAACTGAGGACCCTGAGTGGAATGTGACTTCAACATGATAGGCGGCATTTAAAATCTGAAAGAGAAAACAGTGTGTCCTGAGAGGCTTTCTAGACACCGGAATAAAATTATATGCATTTTAGGAACACAGACCAGTCTCATGGTTTCCAAATATGTCTCCCGAATCTACACAGTGTCCACAGAGGCTGGTTTCACCTTGGACCTGTCTACTTGGGACTTCATCCTTCCCTTCTTGCTCATCAACCTAACTGTGTTTTTCACAATTCATAAGCAGCTCCTATAGGCAATGAGAGGAAAACAAAATCCAAACCAGACTGGCCTAAAACTGAAAGGGAAATTCTGAGCTGAACTGGTCAGGCTCATCTCTGTCTATTTGGGACATCTTCTTTCCCTTCTTATCAACTTACCTGTGATTTTCCAGTTCACAACAGCTTCGACAGGCAGTTAAAGAAAAGAAACGAAACATTCAAACTGGACTGACCTAAAGTTGAAAGGGAAATTCTGAGCTAACCTGGCCAGGCTTGTGTGTGGATTCTGTTCCCTTTATCAACCCGCATGCGAAGTGGGCTAGCCACTCTTTGAGTACCTGTTTGAGATAATTACTGGTGATGTGAACTGAGACATCCTGAGACTTCTCAAGGCTCTGCAGACACCTCTCCAGCGTTCCAACAAAGCTCTCACGGAGGTAATCCACTGAGCTGATCAGTTTATTGGCTACTGCCTGATTAAGCCGGGAGATGATGAGTTCCTGGATCTGGCGGATGCAGCATTTAATCTCTCTGGTGCCCACTGGTTCTCCGTTCTCAGGGATAATGACGTCTGTGGAGACATAGAAATCAGAGAGGGAAGGTGAGGGAGCACTATAAATATCTCCCAAATCAGAAGAGGGTGCAACTGACAATGGCTATGAAACACAGGACTTCTTGATGAACTCTGACCCTTAGCATAATCAAGGGCCATGGAACCCTCATTACTTCAGGCCAACTGAGAATCCAAAGAAAGGGCAATTGTGTCTAGATGAACCTCTTATGTCACATTCACAGAGGAACAACAACACTGATGACAGTAAACTATCTGACAGGCACTCCAGTAATTCCTTTTATGTAATTTAACGTAACCCCTATAGAAACTTGTCAATTGTGCTACAGGGCTCATATGTTATGGATTAGGAGCAGTCTCAAAAAAAGGTCAAAGTGTGCATTTAGAAGGGGGTGGAACAGGAGCAGCTAGGAAGCTAATATTGAAGCCCAAAACTCAGGGGTCGGAGCAATAGTACAGCAGGCAGGACACTTGCCTTGCATGCAGTTGACCGGGGTTCGATCCCCAGCATCCCATGTGGTCCCCCAAAGCGCTGTAAGGAATGATTACTGAGTGCACAGCCATGAGTAACCCCTGAGCTTCAACAGGTGTGGCCCAAAAATCAAATAAACAAATCAAAATAAATAAACCCAACACTCAGGGATTTCAAAGTCTCTGATCTTTTAATAGTCACACTAACTAGCACATTGTTGACAGAAATATTCTACCCTAGAGAATTCTGGGCTAGAGCGATAGCACAGCGGGTATGGCGCTTGCCTTGCATGCTGCCAACCCGGGTTCAATTCCTCCGCCCCTCTCAGAGAGCCCAGCAAGCTACCGAAAGTATCTAGCCCACACAGCAGAGCCTGCGGCGTATACCTGGGCGTATTCGATATGCCAAAAACAGTAACAAGTCTCACAATGGAGACGTTACTGGTGCCCGCTCAAGAGAATTCTACTCAAGAATTCTACTCTGGAGCACGAATGTGGTTCAGTGGTAAAGCACATCCCTCACAAGTGTTTAAAACTCTTTGGTCCCTTGGGGCTGGAGTGATAGCACAGCGGGTAGGGCGTTTGCCTTGCACTCGGCCAACCCGGGTTCGAATCCCAGCATCCCATATGGTCCCCTGAGCACTGCCAGGGGTAATTCCTGAGTGCAGAGCCAGGAGTAACCCCTGTGCATCGCCAGGTGTGACCCAAAAAGAAAAAAAAAAAAAAAAAAAAACCTCTTTGGTCCCTGGCCCCACAGACACACAAATTCAAGTCTAATCTGTTAGCATTGTTGTCTCGTTGTTCATCAATTTGCCCTACCCGCTGTGCTATCGCTCTAGTCCTTTGTTACTAGATAAATTTAAAAATTATATTCCTAACAGTAGATACAAGTCTATCCATCCGTCCATCTGTCCTTCCTTCCATCCTTCCTTTTTGGCTTTTGGCTTTGATTTTTGGGCCACACCCAGCACAGGGGCCACTCCCTGCATCACTAAGGTGACCATGTGGCAGTGGGGATCAGCCTCACAGTCGACCCCATACAAAGCTTGTGCTGGAGCCCACTGACCTAGCTCTCTGGCCTGGGAGTGCCTTATCTAAAGGAGAACTTTCTGCAGATCATTTGTCCTAAGGTCTCTATCCCCTGACTTGCAAAACGGATTTCCTAATCCTGAAAGGAAGTGGCATGGCAGAAACAACCACTGAGTTACACTTTCTATTTTATTTGTAAGTGTGACACAGCTATACACCACGATTCACAAACACATTCTCCAAAGGTGTAGAGTACACTAGACTGTGGGGTTTGTTCCAAGAGATGAAATTAAGAATATTTTCCTTAAATTCTGAAATTTCTAGATAAACTCGACTCTTACTAGCAAACAAAATAAAAGATATCTTCATGAAAAAAAAAAAGAGGCGTTGAAGGATATGTTGGGTTTGGAAACTCACAGACAAAAGATTGTTCAGGTTTATGGCAGGAGATCAGAAGAATGACTTCAAAGACGGGGACCCAGGCTCTGCAAGAGGGAGCCCCACATTCAATCAGCAGCATGTGGTCCCCTGAGCACTTCTGGAGTCACCCCCCCACCCCCACCGCCACCCCGCCAGCCAAGTAACACATGGGAGCAGACTGCCTCCTACCCCTCCCAACAGATTCAGGGCCGGGAGTCAGCAAAACAACAACAGGAGCACAGAGACCAGCAACTCCTGAGACCCAGCAGAAGAGCAATGTCAGAAAGGTGCAAAGAGGAATGCAAGCTCGACTGAGAACTGACAGTTCAGCTACATGGAAGAGGGAATGTCAAAGCAAAGGAAGGCGGTCGGAGCGAGGGCACAGTGGGTAAGGTTCTCGCCTTGCATGTGGCGTACCCAGGTTCAAACCCCTGGTTGGTCCTCTCAGCCCACCACAAGTGATCCCTGAGCACAGTAAAAACCAAAGAGAAAGGGAGGGGGAAAAAAAGCTGAGGAAGAGAATATAACTCCTCAGAACCTGGCAACTGACTGCATTTGGGGACATGCAATCAATCTTGGGGACAAAAAAAATATAAGATTAAAATATCAAGGTGAGTGAGTAGGGCGTCTGCACTGCATGCAGTGGACCTGGGTTCAATCCCCAGCACCCAATATGGGCCCCAGGGCACTGCCAGAAGTGACCCCTGAGTGCAGAGGGAGGAGGAAGCTCTGAGCACTGCGGGGTAAAAAATTCATTGCGATTTTTAGAGTGGGTTACCAGGGGGGAAAAAAAAAGTGGCAGCAGTAACTGCAACAAATTAAAAAGAAAGGATGTGGGTGGGGAATCTGCGTCTACTCAGGGACCACACCTAGCAGTGTTAGACGGGATCAAACCCAGACCTTCCTCTGAGCCTTGTTACCACAAGCACTTTTCTTAAACTTTCTAAATCTTAACTTTCCCCAACCTAGAAAATGTTAAAAAGCAAAGTTCACCTAATAAAGCTATTTTGGAGAATAAAATACAAATAATGAAATTCTGAATAGATTAAAAAACTTATTTTGGAGTATTTTTCGGGGGAGGGAAACACCCAACAATGCTCAGAAGTTACCCCTGGCTCTGTGCTCAAGCCTTACTCTTGGTGGTACTCAGGAGACAACATGGGGTGCCGGGATCAACTCGGGTCAGTTGCATGCAAGGCAAGTGACTACCTGCTATACTAGCCCCAGCTCCTGAAACAGTCTTTAGTGATCTTGTGCATTTATGTTTTTAGTGTAGCTCAGTGAGATACTGTGCATGTATGAGTCCCTGGAGTAAATCAATCCCTAAACCAACAACAACAACAAAAAGGGAGTAGTAGGGGTGGGGGTGATTCTTCCAGATGGTTCAGATGTGCAGTGATGACAGAAAACCTAATGGGTAACTTGAAAACCGTGTCGCTTTAATTACAGGTAGCAGAGCTCTACAATTCATACAGGAATGTTTATATACCAAGCGGTATTCAAAGTCAACAAGCGCTAACTCTCAGACACCCAAGACCTGGCTACTCACGCCGTCCTGATTTGTATGAGTTGTTTGTAAAGAACAGGACTGACAGAAAGGCCCAAACCACTATTTGGGGAAAGTCTCCTGAGCTGAGTTTAGAAGCAGCCTAAAAGAAAATGAGACCATGGCCCAAAAATAAGAGTGAAGAAGCTGGGAAAGGCCAGGGTTAAATCCTGATTTTTAACAGTTTTCCAGCAACTCAACTCTCCATTAGAGTGAAGGGGAAAGAGACATAAAATAAAGATTGAAGAGCACTATTTGGATGCTTTGATGAAAGTTAACGACCCTGCAAAGGAATGACCGTGGAATCTTCCAGAAGATTATATATATTATAATGGCCTTCCACGAAGGTCTTCCAAGAGAGGTGACCTTAGCTAAATGACTTAAGGTAGACTCCTGTCGAGAGTGGGGTAGATGAGATTATCCTGAGGTTCCCTCGGCTTTAGGATTAATGAATCCCCGTTCCAGGCAGGAAAGTACTGCAAGGACGCCCCCTACCTCTGGCGCCCCAATAAGCCTTCCGGAACCTACCTTTAAATTCCATGTTGGCAGCATCATCGAGAAGTTCCTCCTTCATAGTGTTCAGTGTCTCAACAATCATGTCCTTCATCTCCTCCTGCTTTCGGTTGGCAATGTTCATCAAGGACTCATACAACTCGTTCTCCTTTTTCCTAGTGTATTCCAGACGTTTGGGGGTAATCTGCAGGTCCCGCTGCATGTCAAAGGCCTGGTTAATAAAAATGTCGAGGCAGTGGCAGTGCACGAGGTTCAGAGCCTTGGCTGCGTCCACCAGGCGCGTCTGCAGCACCTGGTGAGAAAACGTGCTCAGGTGCCTCAGCTTCTCGCTCTGTTCCACCAGCATGCTCTGAGCCTTGCCGTCTTGGCCGGGGGAGCCCCAGTTGCAGTGACTGCCGCTCAGATAGCCCAGGTCGGTCAGCTGGTGATGCAGCGGGGATCGCTCGCTCTCCATTCTTCTGGGGGAGTCTATGACCTCTGAGCCTAGGTTCGGCACTTTGAAAAAGAATATGGGAAAAGAGAAATACTTCCGGATTTCCTGCAGCTCTTGCTCGTCTCTCTCAGAGAGTTCATCTTTGTGGAGCGCGTAGGTTATCACAGGCAAGAACTCATTCACCAAATCACCCAAAACATCCACTGTGGGTCGGAGGCCTTGGCACGGTGCTACTACAATGTCCACTTCCTGCAAGGGAAATGGGGTCACGTCAACACTTCAGAATCCATCCCTGCCCCCCGCAAATTCCCACAGTGAGACCAAAATCCAGACCTATAATGGGCAACTAAGTCTTGATACGGTCCAATCATTAGTTCGCCTTCTTTCTCAGTTACCAAAACTCCCTGGCACAGCCTATGAAGGAAGACCCTCATCTACAGAGCCAAGAGTAACTAGAGAGACGGGCCATCCCTCTAGCACTTAAGGAGCATTAATCCCTGCCTTCCTTTGTTATTCGGAGACGGCCACTGATTCCCGCTGGTAAAGAAATTAGACAATGGAAAAAAGAACTATATGGAAAACAGCAAAGGAGGAGTGAGTCTGCAAGAATATTTCTCACCTTACTCCCTTCTTCCTAACCTGTTAAATCCCAAGCATCCTTTCCATGTCAGATCATACCCTGCTCAAGTTTCACATGTTACACAATCCAGTACTAATCCTTTTCTTAGTGTTCAACCCAGTCATAGTTTATTCAAAATTATGAATTTTATTTTATTTTTTAATATAAGTGTGGGAGCTCCTAATACATTGCTGTTCCCTTTATCCCCGAAGCATCCACCTCTTTTTTATTTTATTTTATTTATTTATTGCTTTTTGGGTCACACCCGGTGATGCACGGGGGTTACTCCTGGCTTTGCACTCAGGAATTACTCCTAGCAGTGCTCAGAGGACCATATGGGATGCTGGGAATCGAACCCGAGTTGGCCGCAATCAGGGCAAACGCCCTTCCTGCTGTACTATCACTCCAGCCCCATTAAATTATGAATTTTAAATCCTCCCATTAGCCTTAAACACTCTGGGAGCAGAGACCAAGCTGCTCTTGTTCAGTATTATGACTCCAGCGCCCGGCACATAGAAAGTCCTCAATACTGCTAAGCAATCAAGCTCCAAACTCTTATGACAGGTTAGTCAATGTCTTACTCTAAGCTTGCAGTTATCACAAAGTCTTAGCCCGCTGGGTCTCAGTCCCTGGATCTGGCAAACACTAGAATATACCTACACAGTATTTTGCCTCTCCCTTGAGTGGAAAGCAATGCCCTTTCCAGAGAGGGATGGCCAATCAGGAGGGTCGGTCTCTGGAAATACTCTTTGGAGGGGGGTGGCGTCTACCTGGAAGCATAGACTTTGGCGGTCCTCCTTGCCTGGAGCACAACTATGAGAGCGATATCAGAAGTGGTCATTCAGCATGTCTGAGGTGCCCCAAGGGGGAAGCAGAACTAAGGGCTATGATGACAGAGACATGGGGGCCCGGGTCCCCGACGACCATGGAGAGCAGCCATCTCTCAACTGCCTTCTACTGTGAAGGGGTGCGCCATGACCGCATCCTGTTTTCAAGTCAGCCTCTGTGTCTCTGTTTCTTTTTTATTGATTGGGACTTTGTGGCTTACAATACTATTAATAATGGTCTCAGCCACCGCCGTTTTTCTGAGTGTTATATATGACTGAACGCAATCCTTGTATAACAAGTTTCTAAAGTTTCACAAAAACATCTGTGTGTAAAAAGAGAAACAGAATAGAAAAAGATCTCTGAAGCAAACCCACAGAGATCTGCTTCCCAGTCTGAAGTTTCCACTTTCTCCTCAAGATCTCCAAGCACGTAAGAATGCTGGTCTCCATCCAGTTGCTGCTCCTCTTTATCTCTGAAACTGTCTACTTTGCTGGCATTTTAGGTTTTTGCTTTTTAGTTTGGGGGTCTGATGATGTACCTTACTTGTAAGAAAGGGGAATGACCATATCTCTCAGACATAAATAAGAGTGTCTATGTAAAGCACCTAGCACAATATGAGGCACAAAAACCCTTCTTACTCGACTCTGTGAGTAAGCAAACAAGAAAAACCCTTCAACTTCTTTGTTCGTTAGATTGGGAAGTGAATTGAAAATAAAAATGGGCAGAATATGGGGACAGGAATTGAAGTCTCGGCCATGTTGTTGCAGAAGGGCAGGATTATTATATAGTTGTTACATATGCTTTGGACTGGAGTGATAGCACAGAGGGTAGGGCATTTGCCTTGCACGCGGCCGACCAGGGTTCAATTCCTCCATCCCTCTCGGAGAGCCCGGCAAGCTACCAAGAGTATCCCATGCACACAGCAGAGCCTGGCAAGTTACCCGTGGCATATTCGATATGCCAAAAACAGTAACAAGTCTCACAATGGAGACGTTACTGGTGCCCACTCGAGCAAATTGATGAACAATGGGACAACAGTGCTACAGTGCTATAGTTTGGGGGCCACACCCAATGGGGCTCACACAGCTTGCTCCTGGCTCTGTGCTCAGGGATCACTCTTGGCAGGGCTCAGGGTACCATACTGGGGGCCAACAACAGAATCCAGTCCGTTGTGTGCAAGGCAAGCACCCTACCTGCACCCCACCTCTCCAGCTTTAGACAATACAGTTTTAGACAATAAAAGTTGGGGACTTCTGCCTATGATCGGTATCATAGGCACACCAACCCCCAGTGTCTCAGGGGTCCGAAAAAGTAAATCAATCCTCAGAGAGCTACAATACTTTAGAGTTATGAAAGCGCTCAACACAAATGTATTCATTAGTGTCCTTAAACGTCACCAAATGTTTAAATAATGTTAAATAATGAGAACTTGTATTTACCAACTTGCACAATCTTAACAAATCTATACCAAAACGTAAGGCCAACCTGGGACACCAGATATAAACAGGGAGACTGAGGAAAGAGCCTGAAAAAGAATGCTTCAATGTAACAGAGCTGTACAAGCTGCCCAGAGAAGACTGCAACGCTACACTCCTGATGATGCTGACTGGGATGAAGAGATCAACGCAAGAGAAGTCCAACAAAGTACGTATGAAATAGTCTGAGTAGAACCCCAAAGAAATCCAATCACAGAACTACAGAATAGAGCCATAGAAGTTGAGGGACCAGGGACAGAGGTCAGTGGTAGAGCATTTCTTGACTGTGTGAGACCTGGCACTTAAAAACAAACAAAACAAAAACCCCACCCAAAACAAACAAAACAGTAGCTGAGCTAAAACATACAACAGAGGGATCAATAGTTCAAAAGTAGAATAGAAGATGAAAATCAAATCACTGAGCTCAAACCAATGAAAACCACATAAAAGGACCAGCAAGAATTTAAAACACTTAAGATTAACAGTCATACGATACAGGGGCTGGGTAGACAGCTCAAAGGGATGGAGCAGAAATTTTACATATGGGAGCCCCAGGTTCGATTCCCTCAGGCATGGTCGCCTGAGTACTGCTGGGTGTCACCATCCTCTCTCCAGAACAAGCCACAAGGACAGCATCAAGAGAAACATCTGCATCAAATGTACAGTAGGTAAGGCACTTGCCTTGCATGTGGCTATCTGGGCTCAAGCCCCAGGACACCATGCGGTTCCCCGAGCACCAGCAGGAGTGGTCTCTGAGCGCAGAGGCAGGGGAAAACCCTGAGCATAGCCAAGCGTGGCCCAAAAACAAAAAATAAAACAACATTTGCATCAAATTGATTCCAGAGGAAGAAAACAGAAAGGGGTAGAAATGTTTGAAGGAATACTGAGAACTTCACCCAAATGAGAAGGGAATCAGACAACCCAGGTCACGGATACCCAGAGAGTTCCAAACAAAACAAACCTAAACAGAAAGACATCAAAACACATAATTAAGATGACAAAAATCAAAATAAATTCCACAAGTAGCTAAAGAAGAACAAGAAATCATTTTATAAGGGAATTTTGTAAGATTATCCACAGATTATTTCAGCAGAAATTCTATAGCTGGCCAGAATTAAGGGGCATGATATACACCAAGCATGAATGGAAAAGCCTCCAGTTAATCTTCTACCCAGTGAGGTTATCGATCATATCTGAGGGAGAATAAAGAGCTTTTCTGATAAACAAGTTAAAGGGATTAAACTCACTAAACTGGCTCTCCAAGAAATACTTTAAAAACTATCTATAGGGCCAGAGAAATAATTCAATGGTCTGGAGTATACACTTTGTTTGGGTGTGAATCCCAGTACTTCCAGACGAGACTCCTGAGCACCAAGCTGGGAGTACCCTGCCAACTGCTGGGTGTGGTCTAAAAAGTAAAAAGAAGAGAGAGAGAGAGCGCTAGAGACGTACTTGCGATGGTAATATACCTAAAAAACAAAAATTAAATGTTTCATGTTTTCTCTTTTATAGAGAGAATACTGTGGGAAATCTATTTTTAACAGACGGATTCTTACCTTTTCTCTATTCTGTAAGTTTAGAGAGCTTTAAGTTTCAGGTCGTGTATTTGTCTGTGCTAAGATCCGTACTTTCTTTTTTTTTTTTTTTCATGATTAAAAAATTTTTTTTAATTTTTTTATTAGTTTATTTTTAATTAGAGAGTCATCATGAGGGTACAGTTACAGATCCATACATCTTTGTGCTCATGCTTCCCCCATACAAAGTTCAATAACCCATCCCTTCACCAGTGCCCATTCTCCACCAC